>NC_058035.1:15591242-15891242 GCF_019176455.1 Solea senegalensis
TTTGACTCATTTTGGATGGCATACTATACTATGGCTTTTTTGACTGATTTTGTTGTCCACAAAGTTGGTGTAGTGGTTAGTACTCTTGCCTTTGAAAAAACAGATCCGGGTTCAAGCCCTGGCTGGAACAAGTGCCCTCTGCAATCCTGAGACGTGTTGGTTTCCATTTGGACGACATACTATACTATGACTTTTGAACTGATTTTGGACAACATACGACAGTATGACTTTTTGACTGATTTTGGACGACATATGGCTTTTTTGACCGATTTTGGACGACATACTATACTATGACTTTTTGACTGATTTTACTATACTATGACGTTTTTGACTGATTTTGGACAACATACTATACTATGACTTATTTGACTGATTTTGGACGACATAATATGACGTATGTCATATTTTGGACTACATACTATAGTATGACTTTTAACTGATTTTGTACAACAGACTATAGTATGACTATTTTGTCATATTTTGGACGACATAATATAGTGTGACTTTTTGTTGTCCACAAAGTTGGTGTAGTGGTTAGTACTCTTGCCTTTGAAAAAACAGATCCGGGTTCAAGCCCTGGCTGGAACAAGTGCCCTCTGCAATCCTGAAATGTGTTGGTTTCCATTTGGATGACATACTATACTATGACGTTTTTGACTGATTTGGGACGACACACTATATAGTATTACTTTTTTGACTGATTTCGGATGACATACTATAGTATGATGTTTCTGTCATATTTTTGACGACATACTATACCTTGTGTTTAGCTGTCATTTCGGACAACATACTATTCTATGGTGTTTAGGTGTCATTTAGGACAACATACTATAGCATGGGTCCACAAGGTTTGTGTAGTGGTTAGTACTCTTGCCTTTGAAAAACAGATATGGGTTCAAGCCCTGGTTGGAACAAGTGCCCTCTGCAGTCATGAGATGTGTTGGTGTCCATTTGGACGACATACTATATAGTATGACTTTTTTGACCGATTTCAGATGACATACTATAGTATGACGTTTTTCTCATATTTTGGTCGACATACTATAGTATAACTTTTTCAACTGATTTCGGACGACATACTATAGTATGACTTTTTTGACTGATTTTGGACGACATACTATAGTATAACTTTTTCGACTGATTTCGGACGACATACTATAGTATGACTTTTTTGACTGATCTTGGAAGAGAAACTAAAGTATGACTTTTTTGGGTGACTTCGGACCACATACTATACCCGTACTATAGTATGTTGTCCTAAGTGACACCTAAACACCATTGTTTAGGTGTCACTTAGGACAACATAGTATAGTACGGGTCCACAAGTTTGGTGTCGTTATTAGACTCTTGCCTTTGAAAAAACAGATTGGGTTTTAAGCCCTGGGTGGAACAAGTGCCCTCTGCAATCCTGAGACGTGTTGGTGTCCATTTGTACAACATACTATGACTTTTTTTTGACTGATTTTGGATGACACACTATACCATGACTTTTTTTGGATGACATACTTTATTATGAAAGGTTTGTCACATTTTGGACGACATAGTAAACGATGACATTTTAGATACTTTTGGACAACATACTAAACTATGACATGCACCTGTTCCTCTTCCAAACCTCTGAGAAAAAGAGGAAACAGCATGTTTTAAGGTTGTCATATTTCAAGAACGGTTGATGATAGAGATAACATTTTTGGTTTGTGAGTGTCAGGAGGCTTTCAGCAGCTCCCACATTTAAATTTGTAAAACTGGTGTGAATTGGCAGAGAAATTACAGTTTTAAAATCACCCTCATCCTGATTTTTCCAAAACAATGCTTGTGTCTATTCCTCTGTCATGACTGATTTTTTTGCAGCAACTGTTTGAGCCCTCGATGCAATTAGCAATGTTAATCAACAAGTTTGATAATTAATAAATAAGTTTTTTACAAAAATATAAATATTTTCCTTGCTACTTTATGACAGTAACCTGATTTATTTCCTGTGGACAAAACACAGCAGTGGTCACTGTCAGTTTGAAGTCTTGGAAGCATAAATCAACTTTTTATAACATTAATGCATTTTGTGGCCAAACAATAAATCGATTGAGAAAATTAACCGACCTAGCCATATATCACTTATCACAACAAACTTGTTGATACAATCATAGCTTTAAAAGGAATACGCATTATTAATAAACAATATGCTGGATACATTTCTATTGTTGCTATCGCAGCGACATTTAAATTTCATTTGTTGGTTTGTGCTTACCTTGATTCTTGCACCAGAAGTCTCTTCAAGTTCACGGATTTTGGATCCTCCGCGACCTTTAACATGAACAATGAACACACGTTATACACACACTCTGCTAAGGGCAGTTGAAATGTTTCAATTTAGCACAGTTAGCTAACAGATAAGTTAGCTTGAGCTAGCACGGCTAATATGTGTCTGTGGAAATAAACTGCTTACAAATGTACCTATGATTCTCCCAATCAAGGCTGTTTCCACGCTGAGAGTCACAGGTGGGGAAGAGTCCGAGTTTTCATTGCCGTGGCTCCGTTGTCCCGGGCCTCGGCGCTCTACGCTCGGAAGGTCATTGCCTCCACCTCTGCGATTCCTGTACTCGCCGCTAAAATCACCCCTTTCTCCCCTCGAGGCTGAAAACCTGCCTTCCCTTCTTAATCCGAATGTGTTTCCCCGCGAAGGATCACCACCCTGAAACCTCCATTCAGGAATAGCGGTTGCAGAACCAACGTTTTGACTAGCTGCACAGTCCCCGTCTTCCTCTTCCCAGTCAGACATTTTAAAATTGCCCTCCACCACACCTGACACCTATTAATGTGACGATGTCAATTACAACGGTGCCGCCTTCACGTACTGTCTGAACAATTGTAATTATCAGAATCATTTTTTTTTATGTTTCTGTAATGTTGAATACACCATTGTCGAAGCTCTGTAACCTAAATTATATTTTTTAATGCTAAAATATAATTATTGTCCATGTCCATGAATTTTCAAATGTACCGTTTTACAAAAAACCTGAAAAAATAGTTAAGCACATTATTATTTATTGATTAAAATGTCAAATTATAGTCATTTACTTTCAGAAAAAATAGTTTCAGTGGTTGAATGTAATGTTTGATTAATTTCTGACTTCTCAGAGAAGCTCAGTGAGCAAGTGTTCTTACATTTTGTCATACTTTCTCAGAATAATTAACTGGTGTTATGCTGAATTCTGTGTGCCTGCCATAAATTGCATGCCTCTGACGAGAATGTGCACAGATGAGTTGGAAACTATTGGACATGACAAACCTAATTCTTTTTATGGCAAACTACTGTTTGAAGGTGATACGCTTTTGGATTTATTAATCCCAATCCCACATTTACACATGTGCATAACAATGTACAGATCACAGTAGATACTGACCAATATTGTTTTTCACATTATGAGCAGACTGCAGGCTGATAACTGAGCAGAGCAGGTACAAACAAACAAACAATAAATTTGATTTTGTTGGTATTCTGCAAACCCTGAAGTTGTTGTTTGTGTTTAAATGGATTGAACTGAATTGAGTGGGAAACCCTAAATGTATTGGGCAGGGTGTTGGTGGAATTTTTTTATACTGAGAATATGTTGAGATATTTTGCACGTTGTTATATGCTTAATATGATTTTTTTGTGCTTTTAAATTAAATATTGATTTTGCTGAAAAGGTCATGATATAAACAAAAGACACAAAACCAGAAACTTTTAGTTAATTTGGACTTTATTTATGAATAATAAAATTATTTTGCATTTGTTGTCCAGAGAACATAATGTGCACTTAATAAATTAATTCCAAAGAAATAATAATGTTAACATTATCAAGCTTTAAGGCCAGTTGTGTAATAAATTACTGTTCAGGCAGTTGAGAAAATGTATTATTAGACATCAAAGCCATAACAAGTCTGTGACTTAAATGACCTTGATGACCAACCTAAAACAATACAATATGCTGCTATAGGCTGTGGGCAAACTAGTCCTTTGCAGCCCTGTGAAGATGGGAAAAAAATTTCATATGCAAGAAAGGCACCAGAAGCAATTTACAGACCGCAAACATGAGAATGTGGGATGTGAAAAAAAAACTCCATCTGATTTGAGCTTTTGTAGATATCGTTTGATCTTGCTCCAAAGTAACTGACAGTTTTATTTTCATATGTAACAAAAAAAATCAATCATTAACTACGACAAATATATTCCCATATTAAGTTCAAACTATTGTGTCACATTTTCAGGCTCCTCAAACTCCCCATAAACAACTGTGCTTATACTGTATATCATCATACCACTCCTGCCTGGGCTGTAGAGGATTTCAAAATCCATCTCTGTTTACATTTCATTTGTTAGAGGATTATAAGTATTGTACTATGCATTGTCTACTACAAAATGTTAAATTTGCTAAGCAATGCACTTACTCACCATTCAAAAGGTAAGTGACATAACATAATGACAAATATAGGTCGACATTACACCTCAAAATAAATCTTTAAGACTGCTGTGACTGCACATCCCTTAAGACGTTAACAATTTAAGATGGCGAACAAAAATAAATGGCTGCCATATTTTTATGCATGATTTTCATTCAGGAGTAGTCAACCCTCCTTCAAGCTAGATAACAATCAAAATTAATATCAATTCATTGTAGGGTTACGGTCATTTCTTTAAAGAAGATTGCAGGACATCATTTTTCATAAGCCAGTAAAAATCACATCTTTGCAATATGAAAATGACAAAATGCACTAAAATATAACATGTCATATTGTCACTACACTAATTAATTGATGTGGTGAGGAGGAATTCAAAGTCTTGGTTAATGTTACCTATACAGTATATTTTAGTGGGATAGAAGCATAAGCCTCTAACTTCAGTTTCAGGTCAGATTCTTGTCGTCCAGTTTGTCTCCTTGAGCATTCGGCTTTGGAGCAGCAGGAACTTTACAACGCTGAATGATGAAATGGCTGAAGTCACAGAAAATATCAATGAGGATTAATTCTTATCTCGCTTTATCTCTCCCTCGCTCTCATTTATTACAAAACTGTATCACATTTTGACGTTGTTAGCAGCAGAATGAACACATTGACAAAGGACAACATACACGGCCGACTAAATCAACAAGAGAACTGCGCGTAAAGTGAATTATCTCCGTGGATTCCTCAGGTGAAGCTGATCCCCTGTGCTAGAAATGCATGTGCATTGCAGATGTTGCACAGTAACACATTACACTGAGCTGGGAGGCGGGAATACGGTCTGTTTAGCAGCCTTTTAAGTTGCATCGCTTTTGTTCGTATGTTGGGTCCTTCATCTGAAAATGGGCTCTGTCAAGCAATATTATATGCACCTGACTGAGGGAGTGTTTGTGTGTATAATCCTGCAGCACAGGGGCGGGCGGGGGAAAAGAAGAATGTATCCCGTCAAACTGCTGAACAACCAGGTTTTGTGAGCAGTAAAATTCATTACTTATGTTCTTAGTTACACTCAAACCTGTCTGAGGCTGTCTCACTTTTCTAGCACAATGTTGCTATGACCTTCCTCTATCTCGACATAAAACGAATCACTTCCTGTGAGCAGCGCGGCGATGTCACCAGGCGACACGCGATCCAAACACAGAAGAAAGTCACGTAAAGCTGATAGACTTCATCAAGCACCGTCTGAACTAATTTGATAGTTCCATAGCTGAGTGTAACAAATGTTTTGATATTTAAAAGTAACACAGTGCACTTTTAGTCACAATCCATGAATATGGTGCAACCAGCACCCAGCTAAAAAGATAGGGTTTGTCAAAAAGAATTATTAAATAATAATCTTGTGCATCCTAAAATTGTATAGTAAGTGGGCTATCCATATACCTGGCACTATCTAATTCGATCAAATTAGGACAAAATCATTTCCACACAAGCCAACTTTGTTTGTCCCTTTTTTTGTTAACAGTTTGGAAGAAAACAGTATGTCACATGCGATAAGCAGCATCTCATGCTAAGCTGAGAAAATCCTGCTGCAAATAAAGCGTCCAGACCAGTAGCAATAAATCTCTGAGCTACCGTCCAAACCAAGTGAGACGTGTTCCAACACTTTTGTTTCATTTGACATTTCAACAATGACGTACATTTTTTTTTGTAGTGGTTGAAGATGAACAGAATGAGATGCTTGGGATATGAACACATGCTCAGAGATTGACCTTTAGCTTTTCTTTTTTCTTTTTTTTTTAAAAATAAAAATAAAGCTATTCCCATGACACCAGGCCTCACCTCATCAAAAAATATTCTCATTCCATTCATTTGTTGTTTTTTGTTGGCAACAGCCCATGCAGTGATATGTATGAAAGCATAAAAGAAGACATTTTACACTACCAAAAACAGACACTGAATAAGTTGGAACTCTCCTTCTCGTCCAAGAAAGTCTCTGAAAACAAGCAATTGTAAGAAATAAGTCACTGGTCAGCCTCAGTCTTTGTCAAGCTGGCTCTTCTGAGAGGACTCGGTGGTTGTGTATTTGTGTGTGAGTGTGTGTTTGTCTACGTGAAAGAGCGAGTGTGTGTGTGGATGTAACTTCATGTAGTTTCACCACGTGGTGAGTGGTTGACCCATCAATTGCAGTGGCTTATTCAAGTTTCAGATACACTTCTCTTATGTGCAACACTCTCCCTGTCAAATATAGAGACTGAATTGTCTACTGTTTATATTAACTGCTTTAATTATCAATGTTGGCACAATTCAGGAAAAAAAAAAAAAAGTTAAACTCCTGCTTTTTTCAGTTTTGAGACAAAACTGTTCAGGTCCAAAATAAAACTGAAAGTAAAGAACCTGTAGAGCTTAAGTTTGAAAAGTATTTTCATGTAGAATCTGATGTCTAGTTGGCACATGTCTTCCTTTTATCTACTAACATCATGAATATGAAAAACATCTTTATTCTATAAAGTTTTTTCTCCATCTATTTCTCCTAAAGAAAGTTTGTGTATTTTGTCTTCCATGAATTTGGCCACTTACATACATATTCTATGTATACTTTCATTGTCTTATTGGCTAAATGTTAATTTTAGAAACCCATAAAAAAATAAATAAGTATCTGCCGAATAAAATCTGTATGAAAGTGGACAGATTCGTGTCTGACAAAATCTAAAAACGTTGTCCATGTACACAGCATTCAATTGCACAATTTGAAACGTGTTTATTGTCCTGAAAAAATACCGTAAAGGTTGCTTCTCAAAAGAGTGTACATACCGTAAGCAAGAGTGTATGTGTGTGTGTAAGTGTGAATGTGCGTGGTTATGCCAGTTGTATGTGTGGAGACTGATTGAGAAAATCTGAATTTCCCCGAGGGTGAGGTGCAGCCTCCTCCACAGTCTGTAAAAGGTTGGATGGACTGCTGTCAGGTCTCTGGGACAGAAAGTCATAGTGTTCTCCCGCTGGTTCTAGCTTGCAACCGCTAATGAAGAATTCTGTTCCATCCCAGTTGCTAAGGTCATTGCCACGTTTGCTACCGTTGCTGCTGCTGCTGCTGATGTTGTTGAGTGCAGAGGACAGACCAGTGGCATGGCTGGTCAAAGGATGGTTGAGATTATGCGAGATGGATTTCCCCAGACTGCCTTCCCAATCTGCAGGGGTCCCATCTTGGCTAGACGTGAGCAGCAGCAGGGGGTTCATCTCCAGGCTCATGTGCTTCCTCCACACCCCCTCAGATTTCAAGCCAGATTTCTCCCGCAGCTGCAACCCCCCCTGTACAGCAACTGCCTCACTGTCCTCTTCGTGGTGAGGGTCCACACTGGATCCCACAACAACAGAAGGACCCAAGCTCTCTTTATCTGCTGTCATTTCATCTGTCAAATCATCTGTGATGGAGTGAGCAGAGCAACGGTGATGGGAGGGGTGAACCACTGGGGGCAGCTGGAGGGTGAAACCCCCACCTGACGGAGGAGGGGGCGGCAGGTCAGGGAGGTGTGCTCTTTTGGATGTGCCATTGGGCGTGACCAAGGTGGGGTATGGGCTATCAGGAGGGAGCAGGGGTGACGGAGAGAGGGATGCTGTGGACGGGGGGTAAGATGGAGGTGCTGAGTCCGGTGGAATGTCATCATCGGCGGGTGCCAGGATGAGACGCAGGCCCCTCGGGTTGGCGTTAAGGGAACGGCGTAAGCCCCCATTGCTATCACCTCCTCCTCCCACCAGATCCCCTCCCTGAGGAGATGGAAGATCCCTGCCGATGATGGAAGTCTGGTAGTCGGAGCCGTGGTGCTGGTGGCTGCCCAGCTCGAACAGAGGCAGGGAGGAGAGGGTGAGGGTCGAGGGACCTTTCTGTAGAACTTGGCGATAGACGTCCAGCAAAGAGTCCAACTTTGACTCGATGGAAGTCACCTAGGAGTGAAAGAGTAAACAGTAGCAAGGTCAGAATGGAAAGAGGGAAAGATAGTGAACTTTCAAAAGCTCAAAAGCTTTATGGGATAGGACAGGGGGGAGATGGGGTAAGACTGCAGGTGCCAGCTCTACCAACGTGCCCCCCATGAATTAAACTGCAACTTTCACCGTATTAGTCCAATCATCTTTAATTTGTTTTTTTATTAATATTGACACTTCAGACCAGAGAGTGAGTTTTTAAAACTTTTAAAAAGATATCTGCTCTTTGCTATAATGTAACATTAGAATCACAGTATTGAAATAGTATAGTTTTTTTTTTCTAAACTCACCTGTCTCTCCACCTTACAAACACGTCCCAGCATGCTCATGCCCTCCAGAGAGTCTCCATCTGCATGTAGTTTATCCCTCATCTTCTTATCCACAGGAATCTGGCCTTTTCCCAGGATCTGATCCACCCTGATACACACATGCACACCCATGTCAATATATTAGATAATAATGATGTTGTAATGTGAGCAGACAGCTGGGCTTCATTTCAGGTTATCCAACGTCAGGCAACAAACCTAGAGCAACAGCAGCATGTTAGGATCAGGGTTAGTAAAACACACACCACACATGGTTGGGCTGTATCAGAGCGATCGTATTCAAAACCAAAATGTCAGTTTTCCAGGAATAAAGGAAAACAGCATTTCAGATAGGAATTTCACACAGTCTGTTGTTTGCATTGGTTTCATGGGCTGGTGAATTTGAAATAGAAATAATTATCCAGAGCATACTGTAGTGGTAGTAGTGATATTAGTAGTAGTGGGTGAAAAGGCAGAATATTATATTGATTAGATCAGTTTATTTTAATGCCTTCCCATGAAATAATGTGGAATAAACAAAGTTAATCATTCTCAACATGCAGATATACCACAGAAGAAGAATTTGTTTCCTTCAAACTACATGAAATCATTTCACATCCGTG
This sequence comes from Solea senegalensis, assembly GCF_019176455.1. Taxonomy (NCBI): domain Eukaryota; kingdom Metazoa; phylum Chordata; class Actinopteri; order Pleuronectiformes; family Soleidae; genus Solea; species Solea senegalensis. Next base: position 15,600,568 of record NC_058035.1, read on the forward strand.
ATTCCACACACGTTTTACATTCACACCCATGATTGTCCTTGAATTAACGACAAAAAAGCATGCATGTGTAAAACTATTAGTGACATTTGTAATCAGATAGGATTAGTTAAAATTTCACCAGTTGAATGGAGTTAAGCACGTTAAAATCAAACTTTCCGGGTGAATTGCTGTATCTTGAATCTATTTTAGTTTTTTAGTGCAAACTCCAACCATCTGGTCGGCTACTGTAAAGGTGTGTTAAACCGAACGGTAATTATTTGCATCCCTGTGAGCAAGCCCGCATCTGTGTGTGTGACATTCACACTCAGTCATACGTTTGGGGAACTGTAAGGGAACGAATGATATTATAAATCACTTGGAAAATCCACATTAAAATGAAATAGCAGTAACCCTGAGCCAGGGAGCTTCCTCTTGTTGTTGCTGTAATAATAATGCAGAGCAGTTGAGGACACGTTCCTGGGTCGGTTACTTAGGCTGGGACCAGAGCCCGCTGCACTGGCCACTCTGAAGACAGGAAAAAGACTGTATCAGACACAGGTATCCGTAGGCACACACGGTAAGGCGTAGGAAACACGTGCAAACATGACCAAATCAGTCATGACATATAGATCTACACGGAGAGGAGGCACATGATGGAAAAAGCTTCGCTAAATGTCTTCACATGAAAGGCTACACCTGCTCTTTCTGTCATCTGCGGATGTCAGGTGTGCATCTACAGCCTTTACCAACAGAACAGCTCTATACATAATGAAAACAGCATACTATGTCACTGCCCAGCAGTACTGTTGTAAAAAAGACACCTTCAGTTCATTCAGCATTTCAAAACATCACATTTTCAACAATAGGTCTTAATCCATGATTACATTCCAGTGCCCCCTGTTGAAGAAAGTCTATTCTACTTTTTCATGCACAGATTTATAAAAGAAAAATCATCTAAAATGTCCACATGTCATGCAGGCAGGGCTAAACAACAACAACATCAACAACAACAACAACAACATCATGTTGAATTGTGTTGAGTTATTCACGTTGACAAATGTTTAATTTGAATTATCAAGTCTGCAGCTACACTCTAAAGCAACAGCTCTCGTTATGTTTTTCAACACCTACAGATACAGATGAGGTCCTCAAGTGGCTCAAATCAGGATGATCGCATCATTTACAGGCTTTTACCAACCAAAAATACAAGTCAAAAAGAACAAAGGGGTTTATGAAAATGAGCATTTCCTATGTTGGAAATTTGAAATGATCAAAGTGTTGACTGCTGAAACAGCCAAACACTTTCTTTCCTCCATGTTACATCTTTACAAAAAAGACAAATCTTGTAAAGCTGAATTCATGATCCAGAATTAGAACTACCTGAGGACCTCTGACATATTTATAAATGAAACCACTGCCAAACTTGAGTCAAAGGGCCCATTTCTGTGAGCACTCGTACCATCATCTTCACCATAAACCACATCTGTGTTGGGAATAAATGTGGACTAAAGCTCATACGTGTACAATGGGCTTGTGTGCATTATGAAATTGTACATTTGGCCTCTGTGTGACTCAGGTGTGACATTTTGGTGAAGTTAGTGAGGGAGCAGTCGGCAGGCAGGTGACGGGGCATGTCTAACCCCGGTGCAGATTTATTCCTCCGGGCCTGGCTGTAATATAAATGCAGGGAGGGAGAAGAAAAGGTCTTGACGCGACTGCTGAGAGGCCGTGGAGGGGGACCCACTACAGTGTCAAGTCTGGGAGAGAGAGGGAGCACACATGTACACATACTGTACATACACACATGCTATAGGAGGCAAGATGAAGATGAGTGGAAAGTATTATCTTAATTGTTTTTTTAATTAAGCAATCAATAACAGTGCAGTAGCAGTGGTTCATAAACAGTGTTCTGCAGTGCTGGTGTGCTGTAAGGTGAGTCCAGGTGCACTGTGGGGATTTTGTGACAATCCTTTATCATTATTATTATTATTGCAAAAGACCTAATAACCTGTGGATATGATGTAGGTGAGCAAAAACCGGAAAGGCTGCAGCTCAGTCGTGACATTGACGTCATCAACACAAAGCTTTGACGCACTGTCACACAGAGTTAAGGGTAAAGTTCAGACATCTGCCTGTTTAAGACACTAAGAACCTTCTGGATGTCTTAGCAGTCAACCAGGATTTATTCTGTTTTGAAGGTTTAGCCCAGGTTGTTTGCGCATAGCTAAGAGTCAAATTATTCAGGCTATAAAAATGATGTTTAATCATCTTTCATTATTAAAACAACAACCTGCTTCTGGAGCTAAGGTTCATATTTGTTTCCTGTAGTTTATTTTTTTAAGGGTGAAATCTAATATATAATTCCATTAAAAAAGGAACGTATTTGAATGGGCATGACCTAAAGATTTATTGTGTGTAAAAAACTGCTTTGTCTAGTTTCAAGTTGTTTATTTTGTTATTATGCTAAATATTTAACAAGTAAATTATAGGATTTTTCACATTTTATTTTTCGGCATTACTAATTAAAAATAAAAAAATTGTGAGAAGAGTAATTGTATGTGTTATAAAGGATATTTTAGATGGATCTAACTACAGGTGACTACATCTGTGGAAACACTTTTTGTAATGTGAGTGTGTCAAGTTAAGCAGGTGTCTGTGTGTGTGTGTGTGTGTTCTGACCTGGTCTGAAGGCTTTTGATCCGACAGAGCATGTCCAAGTGTCCCGCAGAGTACTGCTCTATCACGTCCTTGACATCGTAGGGACGCAGCGTCTCCTTAAACTTCTTCTTTGCCACGTGGAACTTCATGATCCTAGACACGCACAAACACACACACAGACAAACAAAAGAGGAAGACAGATGCTGTGAAACCAAGAGCCGACGGTACGTGAGACAAGGGTGCGATAACGGCATCTAACCTCTAGATGGAAGCAGAAGCTTTGACAAAGCCACAGAACGACCCTCACCACATTTCACTTGTTGATATTTGCTTTTCAGTGTGATTACAAAAAATGTTATTAGAATCTCAAATATCTACAGGATAATCTAACGGGAAAGCAACACTGCCTGGTATTCTTGTCAAATTCATAATGAAAATGAATGACTTTTGAACCTGAGTGTAATCCTCTGTCTGTTTGATGAACAGACACCGCTGGGTGAATAATATTGATACAGGTAAGAGAATCTACGCTCTTGGTTCACTCGGATCCCCCAGTGGCGTCTGCTTTTCTCCAGTTGCCCGTCTCTCTCATTGTCCGAGTGGAAACAACAGTGACAGTTGACCCTCTGTAATAACAGGCCTGACAGGGGAGGGGGTGCCCAACGTACAACCCGACACCCTGGGAAAGCCCTGGGCTGCGGCTGTCCCATGGAGTATGCCTGCTGGGTGGGTGGGCAAGCTGTCCACAGTTGGGTGGTATAGGATCTGTGTGTGCATGTGCGTGTGTGTGTGTGTGTGTGTGTGTGTATGAGTCATATAGCAGCAGCCTGGTGGCTGAGTTGAGGGGGCGATTTTTATATATGTGGGTTTACTAAAAAACAAAAGCAGGAAAAGGTATCTCCAGGTCAAATCTTTCAGAATAAGTCAAAAAAAGTGACACTTCACCAAATGTAATACCGAAAATACAGTGATACAGTGACATACTGTGTGCCCTCTAATGGAAATGTCATTATCATGTAGTTTGTGGAAAATATGTTGTGTTTTTTATGTCAAAAAATGTCAAAAAAAATACATTTATAAAACGGGCATTTAAAGGGTTAAAATGCTGAATCTGTAGAGAACAGATATTCTCATATTTAATCAGAACATTTAACATGGTAACTCATGTGCACAACACATCAAATGATAAAATAAAATGTGAATTTGGATAATATGACATAGGCATATCACACCTGTCTCACACCCAAACTGTAAGAGAGTTCTCTGAACCTAAAGGAAGTTTTTATTGATTTCTGTTGTGAAAGTGGTTGGAGGAAGAAACACCGAATCAGGCACAGATGTATGACAACTGGAAATATGAATACATCATGAAAAAATATAGTGACATCTGTGCAAAGTGTGCAAGTGAGACGTCTTATTTATAGAGAAGACTCTGTGGCCCATATGGACGGCATCTGCGTGCGCTGAGAACACATTTCCACTCCATATGCTAATCTCGCCTATGCTTGGGCATGGGTTGGATGAAATACATGTAGTATTTAAATATATAAATAAAGAAGGAGATAATGTAAAAAGGTGCAACTAGAGTGAATAACAGCGGAGGAGATATTGTAGAGAAGCAAAACATAACATTCATTTACAGAATGAATGACAAACTAATGACAAAAGACCTGCGAATTGTTTTGAACATTCAAAGCAAATTTGTAAGGAAAAACAAGCCAGTCATGAGTCAGTGTCCTTCATTATCTGATGCATCTGATTTTTTAATTAGCCAGCAAAAAGATATTAGAAAATATTAGAAAAGGAAATTATTAAGTCAACGAGTTGTGTTTTTTTTTTTATTGAAAAAAAATATGCATACGGCGAGAAGTGGTGAAGTGAAACGAAGCAGGCGGTGCCAGTTGGACAGACATTCGCTCACAGGGTGCCGGTGCCAGTGTGAGACAGCAAGGTCTGCTGAAAGACGCATACGCACGCTCATCAGTTCAGACCCACACACGCACACACTTGCACCCCCACAGGAAAATCCTCCAAAACAGCAGCAGTTCATATAGACACAGAGGGAAAGATGGAGGTGGGGGACAAAATACAAACATCGCCTGATGAAAGCAAACATCATGTGAGTCTATGTTTTTGTCATCCTGAGTTACAGGTATAGCACAGTTGTGTTTTTGATTCATGCGCTGAGGAGAAAAAGTAGAGATAGTTCTAACATGTCAATATTTATAACCTTCTTTCACTGAAAGTGATGAACTGTGCTGGGAAATAAAACAAAACATAAGGGATACACAGGTGTAGTGATTTCTTTTTTCCCTCAGTTAACACAGAGACTGAATTGCATGTGCTGTGCACTCAAAACGAGGCAGAACTTTGACATCACCGATCAACTGGTAGATCCTCAGCTCAGTGAGCTGCTGTCACTATGGTTTCAGAACCCTTGAACAAGATGAGGAAAAAAGGTCCTGAGGCAAGAGTCTAAGGTAAGATACTCGACTGTAAGATGCTCTATGCTAAGAAAGAACATAAGTAGAAATGGATGATATGATGAATAGATATGATCTATTGGACTGTTGATATTTGGCTTTATTTGTCCTCTTGTGGTCACCATGATGTTGCAGTTAAGAAAAATCACTATTTTATTAAACAAGAATGACTCATTATCTCAGTCTAAGCTAAATTAATCTCAGCGGCTGGTTGTGGTGGATCAACAAAAACTTTAAAACTGAAGTGTGCAACTGTAAACCTGTCAAAGCGATCAGCTCAATACGACTTTATGTTTCTCAGTTTACGCGATAAAATCTTGTGTCGAGAGGATAAACACTTCTTGTCCCCCCTGCGGTTGCATTAACCCAGAATTCTCCGAAGGCTGATTTAACACTGAGGGCGATCTACCGTAACATCAAATAATTTACACACACAACACCATCAATAACCACTTGTAAACCACCTCTAACACTGACCTGTACATCACTGAGATAACTACATCTATCAAGAAAAAGATTCCTCACGGAGCATTCGGCCTTCATCTCCAACCTCGACGATGGCACTCAACGCCTCTCGCTATCAGGATGCTGATAATGCACTGAAGAGCAACAGGCTGACGGCCTTGGAGTGTGTTTGTGACCACGTCTCTGACCACGTCTGTGACCACAGAGAAGCAGAAGGAGTGGATGCTGTGGGATTTCCTCCTGAGGAAGCGAGTGCTTGCAGGATCAGAAAATCTCAAATTCAGAGAGTCTTGCCGACTTGTGATCACTTCCCGTCAGAGAAATATTCCCTGACTTCAAAACTTGAATGGAAAGTCGTCTCTGCAGCAGTCTCCTCCCCCCCAACTTGATGCGTTTCATTACACTTAAGCGAGCACTAAGTTTAAGTCCCCGGAGGAAGGTTTGAGTGTAGGCCACAGAAGGCCTGCCCTGAATACACTTCAGTTTCATTTCTTCTAAATAGTTTGCTCACATTTTAATTGTGATGGTCTAATTCTAATTACATTGTTCATATTTGCCGAGACATGATGCTGCAGTGTTTTACTGGCTTCTCTCCACTGTCACGGAGAAATTAAGAATTACAGCATTGACAAAAGCTAAAAAGTCTAGCACAACCGCTGTCCCCGCCCACCCCCGTGCTGCTGGTGTACACACACAGACACTCCCTCAATCAGGTTGGATAGTATTTCTTGTCAGAGCCCGTTTTCAAATGGAGGACTCAGCAGCAACTTTGTTTCTGTTCTGCACAAAGACTAATCAGAGGCAGAATTATAACGTCAGAATCAGCAGAAGTTACACACTGCAGCTTTAAAGCGCACAAATCCATCCATTCATCTTCTACCGCTTTATCCTCCACATGAGGGTCGCGGGGGGCGCTGGTAACCTACAGGCAACGAATGACATCAACCATATCTGAGTGACCTGCATTCGAGGTCTTCTCCCCTTTTATCTGCTCTGAGTAGCACGTGTTTATGTAAACAAATAGTAAAATTCTAATTCTGTTTCTCACCTGACTTGACTTGGATGCAACTTTGCAAAAAAAAGTGGTGCAAAACATTTCTAAGATTGTGGTGATATACAGATACTTTGGTTGGGAGCATCACCTACAAACTCTTGACAAATGGAGCATAACGGGAGTGGGAGCTCACCTGACAGCTCTGATGACAGCCTTGAGTGGAGCTGATAGATCTTCCACTGTAACATCGCAATGGCAGCCCCGCTCATCGAAGGAATCCTCCGTGGTCATGCCACTGTCCACTGAGAGAGGCAGAGAGAGTCATTTCATCAATAAATGGAGCCCAGTGCAAAATTGTTTCCAGTCTCAAAAGTCATAAAACACTCTCTGCACGGCGGCTCTTGACAGAAGTCTCCAAGAATGTTTCAAACTGATGCTATTTTGGCTTTTAAGAGCTGAGAATTTATGCCCCACTTGGACAAGAGTGTTGGGAAGGGGCAGAATTTTGCCAGCTCAGCTGTATGAGGTGAGAGAAAAGGATAGATACTGTATATCCTTGATGCTGCCCAAAATTATAAGAGCAGAAGATAGAAAGCGAAGGAGCAGGAGAGAAATGGAAAGAGAGGGAATGATGACATAGAGCAATTGAGAGGTGATTAAATTGGCTCAAATGAAAGATAGCAAGAAATAATAAGGAGTCAGCAATTTGATATTGAAGAAAACACTGTATAGTCTACATAACAATACATTTGGGATCCTTCGAGTGACCTCAAGAAAAATGGTGGAAATTAAGATTTAAAGTATGACAGTGAAGTCAGTGAACTACAACATCCACCATGGAGACATAATGTCCATTATCCTATAGATGTATATATTTCTATACCTATACTATGAGAATTATGTAGATAGTTTAAAGAGCATAATAAATAATAATAATAAAAAACAGTACTGTTATGTTTAATGCCATAGATAATATAAATATTTCAGTTATTGCTGACAGTTTTACCAAAGATTCTTAAAAAGACAAATCATCTATCATCTATCTATCCTGTGAATGTTTGTTTTCTGTTTTGCATGTTGCAGCAACAATGTGCTTTTGCACAAACAAACAATAGGAAATCGATGACCTGGATGTGTGTACATGTTCATTAATTCAGCACTGCCTCGATTTCCCCTGTGATTAATATTTTGTTTTTCTTTCTGGGGAAGGAAACTGCAGACATAGTAAGTAAGTAAGTTTTCAATTTAACACACTGTGCTGTGATGTGTAATTTGTCTAGGTGTGTTGCCTTCTTGTGTCACCCGTAGTCCCACTCACCATCTGGGACCACATTGCGAGACTGGCTCTTCAACCTCAGCGACGGCCTAAAACGTGTGCGATCATTGAAGCTCCAGCTCTTCTGCACTTTCACCGGGCTGCCGCCCATCAGCTCGGTGCCTCCCACCACCTCGTTGCCAGGGGAACAGCGCTGGCGGTCGTTGATGGACGTCTGTCTGCTCTTCATGCTCTGACCACGAGGACTCGCCATTCGCACTCGTTCCTTAAAACTCAATTTCTGACTGCAGGGAGGGAGTGGAGGTGAGAGAGAGAGAGAGAGAGAGAGAGGAGAGGAAAAACATTGAAAGACACAAAGAGATAGATTGGGGAAACAGATGGATCGAGAATGATGGGAGTGACAATCCAGAGAGAGACGGTCAGGGTGACAGAGGAGGAAAAAGGGAGGAAGAGGTGGGAAAGTGAGTGAAAGATGGAGTGTGTATGTGTGTGACAGTTTGGGGTTGATAGAGAGGCATAAGAAGGGAGGGAGAGAGAGAGAGGGAGAGAGAGAGAGAATGCTGTCAACACCTATTTCCCTGTGAGAAATTCAGAGTGCAGTCACAAGGCAGTGTTCTGTCCTTTCCCTCAGACCAAACATCATCCGTCTAGCGTGACAATGCCCAAAATCACCTGATCCTTAGCCCATCAGCTAATTATCTACTCATGTATTCACAGTTCAGTACAGAGATGCAAAAATGATACAACTGATCGATCCAATGAGATTCAGAAGGATTTGTTGCTTTAATTTAGCAAACACAACCTCTGCTTTGGTTACAATTACTCTCTATAATTACAGTGATGGAAAAAAAAAGGTTTTTTGTTGTTGTTTTCTGCCTGGGCTTGGTCTTCATGAAAGGAAATGATGGAACATTGACTTGTATGCTGCATCCTTCATCTGAAAACAGCCCTGACTGAGGAAGCGAACGAGCGGTTTTGTTTTTGAGCAGTTAGGCTACAATTTCCCTTCTGAAACTTTTGGTGGTCGCTTCCTTTTGTTGTCTTTAGTAACCTTTACAGAGGATGTGGACATGTTTAAATCGATGTGACTTGCTGCTGTAAAAAATTTGATGCTATATAAGGCAAATAGACCAACATGCAATGCAGCAGAGATACAAAGAGGAAGAAAGAGAGAGAGAGAGAGAGAGAGAGATGCAGAGTTTCAATACAGTTTCCATGCCACAGTTTCACAGATTCACTTTACTCAACCTGAAATTATAATCTGTTTTAACCACTTTGACAGAAGTGGGTTTTCCCCCTCAACTTTACAAAACTGTTAAAAGACTTATTTTTAGGTAACAATTTGCGATAGTGTTTAATGCAGTTTCTCTTTACAACACATGCAGACACATTTTCAAGGCCGAACATGAAGTTATTTTCTATCGTGAACCTGCAGAATCCCGTGTACCTTCATCTAACAGCCTTTGTAAGATGCGGTCATTGGAGCTGATCGGTGTAGATCATTTAACTCAACTGATAATGAGTCCATCTCTAATCTCTAATTGCAGAAAAATGACTGAAAAGAGGGGTGCAGCAAGGAATAGAGGGAGCATGCAGTCAAATGAGTAGATATCCATGTATGGAAATGGTGCATTAATATTTTGTATTTCGTTTTTGAAGTTAATTGAAGGTGAATTGAGTCCAGCCTCATGAATTGGTTATTTTATTTCCAATTCTTTTACCTCATTTGCCAATGAAACTATTTTGTTTTAGCAATGTATGGGATTATTACAAATAAATCTTGTTCAAACAAAACAAACAATTTCTGATCCCAAGAAACTATAATGGAATGATTGTGCACAAAATGCCTAATTAAAATAACAGATACTCATGTGACTGGACAGTTTCTAGGGAAGGCTCAGAGGCAAATATCATTTCAGAAATATAAAATAAAGGGGAATTTAGACCCTGCATTCTGACTCATTGTCATTTTCTATTTCTGATTAGCTTTAAATGACTTTAAGTGCATTTTTGGATATTGAATGATCAACATGCAATTATTTGTGGTAAATGTACAATCTACAGTTGACAATTCAAATCTGGTATCATTTTCTTTGGTCTCAAAAACATGCATTTGCTTCTACACTGACTAGATAAGTTTTGGTGGAATTCCCCTTTAATTTGTAACACGGTTAAGTCTTGTTGGCGTTCGACAGGCGGCAAGCAGCAGCGGTCATCTCAGACAACATCCTTAAGTGGATAAAAAGGGGGGTTGAGGAGAGAGGTTAGAAGGACAGTTCAGTCTGAGCTCTTTGTTCCCCTCCATGCTAGTTATAGTTAGGCATTCTCAGGGCAGAGAGGATGCTGGGTAATGCTGTCGGTACCTCCTATATTTCCGAGAGTACCTTCTGAAGAGCCTCCTATTACTTAGACCCTCGCTACAGTGAAAGGAGGGAGAGATGGAATGGAAGAGAGAGTAGAAAGATGAAGGAGGAAGCAGATAAAAGTGTATTCATCACATATCATTCGACCAGTGTCATCAAACAAAGGCTCGGGCCGCTGTTTCACAGCTTTACCCCAACATCTGTCCACACAGATCTGCTGAAACATCACAATGAATGCAGATGTTTAAGTGTGTTTTTATCATAAAAGTCTTTATAATTTTCTCTTAAACTCGCTTGAAGGATGTTTTTGAACAAAAATGTGTCGTTAACAGCTTAGTGACTTAAAAATGACTGTATCAGACTGATATCTGTATTGGTAAATACTTAAGTTTGTGATATTGGTGTTGGGGATTAAAAAGTGATATCCCTACAAAACATTTAAGATGGAATTTCAATAGGTTTTTGCTCGTATTGATCACTACTGATAAGAGGTTTAGCTACTTTCCTGCGTTTGAACATGTGGCCCACCTGTCAGCGCTCATAAACCCCACAATAAACTCCACAATAACGCCCCATTATCCTTTAATCCATGTCGCTCCTCACTCACGCTCAGCGTGATGCGCGCCGTGGCACTTTGTGGTGTGCCTCATGTTTACTGCTGCTGGTGTTTACAAGTCTGCTTAAACGAAAACCACGAGTCGCTTTACCGCGGCACCTACCACCGCCAAGAAGTCGACAGTCTGTAAAACCACTAATTACACAGCTCTGTGTTGTCTTGGTGGAGGGCAACATATAGAAGATAAACAGTGTCGTAAAAGTGAGCATAATTATGATTTCACAAGTGTAAATTGAACTTTAGTTGACTTAAAAAAAGGGGCAAACGCCTAACTAAACGCAGCCCTTTAAACAGAAGGATGTCTGGGGGATGAGTGCAGTCATGGAAGCAACAAAGCCCTGATTAAATTCTGTTTTGTTTAGGGATGAGAAACACATTTGTTCTTTTAATTTTTTTTTTCCACTGAGGGAATTAAGTTTCATTCTTTAAATCTGTGTGTGTGGCTGTGTTAAGTTTAAATGTGCATAAGAAGCTGCTGGCTCGACATAAGGCCCCCAAATGTTGCCAAAGAAGCCCTGCGCTGTAAAAACTATACTAGCATAATTAAACTCACAAATCTCCGTCTTCTCCCCCTCCCTGAAATCCCCCTACAAGCCCCCCTTTCAACTTCACTCTGTCGCTGCTAGACTTGTGTTTGATGAGTTACATAAATACCATCCCAATGGAAAAAGTGCGTCATGGTACAGACATGGTACAGACTCCTGTCTTTGAAGGCATTTGTGCGCACACACGCACAAACACACACACATTAAAAAGCCCATTGCCCTTTCCCTGTCTGAGAGTCAAGTGAAGAAAGAGTAACCAAAGGACGAGGAAATCAGAGATGGAGACAAGTCGGAAAATTGAGGTAGCAAAATGAAATAAAAAGGATAAGTAATCTGCAGCAGGCAGCACATTTTAACATCATACAGGTTCCAGAGAAAGGTATCATGTTACTGAGCTGTTGCGTTGTGTAATAAAAGGGATAATTCTGGTTGTATGATGTATTGACACATTATCAACACTGACATGGGACCGTGGACACTCAATCTTGGCAATAAGTTACAGCTGCCAGGAGGAACAGAAGCGAAAAGAGAATTTAGCAACTCAACGAAATGCTCACGTTATAAAATGAAGTCTATTATGCCTTATCTCACCGTAAGAGGTTTCTGGTCACTTTAGTAGATCCTAACAAAAAATATCAAACATAGAATTCACAAGATAACACTAACTGATGGAGTCAGTGGGGGGGGTTCAATAATACCTGTGTGCCATGATGTAAAATCATTCATTTCTGCTACAGTCTTTAGAGCAAGGAGAGCGCTGTTTACAAACGTTCCAGCAGGAAAAAGGCTGTCTAGTGGCAAGAAAAGAGAGCAAGGTGAAACATCAGGCTTCAGCAAGCATAATCTGGTTTCTCTCACGTCCCTGCTGGCAGCCATGTTATCAGTGAGTTGACGCCATGCTCAGTGAAGTTAGTGTAGATAAACACATGGAAAAAAAACCCTGAACTTTCCCTTTAAAACACAGCATCTCTTGTGATGATTGTCTTGTGAGCACCTGGGGGAACATTTGATCTGCCGGTAATTCTATCTAGTGTTACTCAAACATATGTTGACCTGTCATCTCTGGTTTCCTTTTACCAGAACACATACACCTTGTTATTATTTAACTGTCCTCAGTAATATTAATGCTCATGCCGAGTAAAGCTTTATTTTGTATGACTGCAATGGAACTTCTAATGTTTTCCTACTGCTGTCCTGGGTTATCATCCATCATCATTAGTAAGAAAATCATTCTTTTTTTTTTTTCTGTTTGAAGCGTGTGTCTTATCCAATAACGCTGACCTTTGAATTTCTCAAGGTTAAATAAGGGTTCAGTCAAATACTAAACCAATCAATTCGTAAACCAAGCAACAAACAAGCCACCGATCAACACCCACACTCGCTAAAGGCCATTGTGATCTTCACTTATCTCGGCAAACGTCAATAAACAAACATATTGATACATTTGTTTATTTATTCATCCTTTGCATGCGTCTAATACCCAGTCTGTACACAATCAGATTTCACAGTTTCAGAGATAAATATGTGTGTGTTTGTATATGTGGAGGAATGAGCTTACAAACCTGTAGGTAGTCTCGCCCTGCTCTTTCCTTCAAGGGTTAGTGGGAGGAAGAGGAGGAGGAGACAAAGGAAGAGAGATCAGTTTTCCAGCATCAGTCATACAGCTTCATACAGACATTTTCCCTAATGGATATGGGAGGCATCAAGCCAAAAGGAAGCAAAGAGAAATAGAAACCTCAATCAAAAGGGGCTTAAGTATTTCCAACCGCATGCAAGCTATGGCCATGCATGCACAGTAAGGCGTTAGAGTGTTAGCTGAAGACGAGTGTGGAAATCAGAGAGGTAAGGAACCCAATCTGGTCCGTGTGACTTTGTGTTTGTGTCACTGTTCACACCGAAGTCCTGACACGTGTTTTAGCTCTGAGCCAAGTACAACACCACCAAGTGCATGTATGTACCCCGGGTCTGTACATGCAGGTATAAACAAGAGGCCGATTCTCTAAGTCGCAGGAAATATCCTGAAAGAAAACAAGATGTACTAATGTTGTACAATGCAGTGTTTATCTACCAATTGGTGATGTGGAATTGGACCAATCTAGGTTCTGAATACCTGTCTGAATGTTACAAGGGTGTTACAGGCCATGCATGCTTAAAGGAATACTTGCATTTACCTTTGTATTTGTGTGTATTTTTGAAAAATTGTGCTTCCCAACCTCAGTTTCCCCTGAGTTGAGAAACATTTTCATTCTTTTCTTTGCTATGTGCACACTTGGTCCTGTTAGCATAACTGTTAGCAAAGATGGCGGACACTGTTTACATCAGGGGTGTCACATACGGCCCGGGGGCCAGAACCGGCCGGCCAGAGGCCCAGAGGGTCCAATCTAAACGTAATGTCAAATGCTCCAGATACCCGTGACTAAATGTTTGTGCCTTTATAGATCCAGTGTGCTGTGTAAATAATAAATTTAGGCATGATATTGTTGAAATTGCACTTATATTTCTCAAGACATTTCATGTTTTGTAAAATTATCCTTCATTAAATGTAAAAAAAAGGAGAAAAAACAAAGGAGTTCTTAGTTCATAGGTTATTATTCTATTATATTTGCTATTTTTACTGGTCCGGCCCCCTTGAGATCAAACTGTGCTGTATGTGGCCCCTGAACAAAAATGAGTTTGACACCCCTGGTTTACATAGTGGGAATGAGTTCCTGGTGTCACTGGTGGGCATGTAATAAAAAAAAGAATGAAAATATTTCTCGGCTCAGGGGAAACTGAGGTTGGGAAGCACCATTTTTCAAAAATACTACCCCTATTCTAGTAATACAAAGCTAAATGAAGTATTCCTTTAAGAAACCAACTTTCATTGAGAGCAAAATTGTTTATTAAGTTATACTTGAGGAAGAACTCTGCACAACAAAAAGTTACATGGCGGAAAAATGGAAGAGGAACTGAAGCTACACTGAAGAAGATGAGCAGACACCAGCTGAGGATGAGAGATGAGGAGAAGGAGCTGAGCAGCAACGGCCATGTTTGTAAGTCTGTAAGTTGTTACCTACTTGGCGGGGCTGCAGGTATGCAACGCCTTCAAATGAGGCTTCCAGGTAGCAACGGAAACCGAGTTCTCATCAGCAGCATAACTACGCCAGACACACTACATGCAGAGTCGAAAGAATAAATAAAATAAAGATGAATTAAACAATTAATGGGGTAAAGTGTGTGAGGAAAAATTGGTGAGGGAGGGACGATTAAGTTGAGTAAGAAGTGAGGAAAGGAAAGTCAGGTGGGAGGGAAAAAAAGAAAAAGCTGATTAGTTTTTTGGGGTACTGTTGATGCATCGTGACGGGGCGGGGTTGTTGGAGGGAGGTGGGGGTGGTGATGGAGGTGCTTGTGGAGGTGGAGTTGGTGGTGGGGATACATGCCTGTGGGGGGGGAGGGTGCTTTGGTAGTGGTGCCAGGTGGCCCTGAGGTAGGGACGAGCGCCGTCCGTGGAGTACAGACGCCAAGCCGCCTGGGTGGAGGAGGGAGCAGAGACACAGACACATTCACATGTACACGCACGCACAAGTACAAACACACATGCAAGACACAGAGGGGCAATGGCACGAACACAGTGAGGAAAATTAAGGAAGAATGCCAACACGTAAATATACATGTCGTAGGATGTAACCAGCTGGCAGCCATACAGGAGGTCCTCAGAGGAGCCAGTGGAAGATAATATTTTAATCAAGGTACCACTTGGACTTAGACTGTAATGTCCCAACACTTAAGGTCCAGTGTGAAAGAATTAGTGACATCTAATGGTGAGACTGTTCGCAGCCTCCAGATACAGTATGTGATTTTACCAGCACCATGTCAGTATTTGAAATGGGAAGCAGACACAATTATATGTGCCGTCTATTGCGGAAGACGTGGAACTAGCAATTGAGAACATTAACTCCTCAGGAAACTGTTTACCATCATTATAATCAAGTTTATTTTCCATTTAAAATGAGGTCTTTTAGCAGGGTCGCACTTCACTGATAAAACCACAAGGCTACGTCCTATAGAGTCCCAGACATGAAAAAAAGTCTAAATTGTGGTCACGTAATAGGAATAACGTGCACACAAAATAGTAATTATTAATTGTATTAATATCATTCCTATGTGTTATGGTTATAGTTTGTTTATCTACATTGCTATGATTCAAAATACTGTATTTCTCGCATGTGTTTCAACAATGTTTCGTCCAAACGTTACTGATCCTGGAATTTCCAAACTTTTAATATCCTTCTAACTTTACTTTAGTGTCACATTTGTTGATGGGAATGATACTAAACCCAAGATTGTATTAGTATTTCCTGTGCACTTTATACTTATAGTCCCCCCCCTCCCCCCATGTCATGTCTGGGGTTCCATAACATCTAATTATTAAGCACAGTCTTTGTGACATTTGACATTTGTCATGCATGATGTTAGCATTTGACTGATCATGAGACCTAAATCTCAACACAATCACAACCGGTTAATTAATCTTAAAAAAAAGGCTTTAATTCTGAAATATTTGCAGAGCAGCTTCATACTGAAGAGACCCAGTGTTTACAATAGAGGCCTATTTAAAACTATATCACAGTATTTTCAAAGTTAAAAAGAGTAGTAGCTCTTAAATCTACCACAATCACTGAAACAAGTTGTTCTCTTTACTGTAAATCATGAATGATTATTCACTTTCGGCCAACTGAACCTCCATGACAACGCCAGGTGCGGTTACAGGATTTGTGACATAAGCTTTTATATAAGCACTTTTTTTTTAGATGGGTGGGAAATTAACACCGGCCCCACCTGCCAAATGCTGGTCAAGTCTGGCTGCTCTTTGTCATTCCTCTACAGTCCACTTAGTCCGCTCAATCTGGTTTTGAAATAACAGATAGTAGACAAAATAGCTTTTACAGCAGGTGAAATTTAGAATAGACCAGCTGTTCAGGCTTGCAGACAGTGGTGATATCCTACGCAGCATAGAGACAGAGAAACACAAAACACACAGTGGTTTAAAGCAGGGAGAGTTGTGTGAGATGAGGGGAGTGAAATGATGAATAGAACAGTAATGTCATCCACATATTTAACACATTAAAGCTGCTTCCAAGTTTCCTTTTACCTGTTGAGGGAAATGTTATGAGCTTGGCAGATAACAGTGACCAGGTGTTTGATAGTTTGCCAAGAAAACAGAAACAAGATCAAGACATGAGGGATAAAACGCTCCCTCAGTGGATTATTATAAGGATCAATTGGGCTCCACGAGGAAGTGATGTTGACTCATGACAAGGTGGACAGACAAAACAAATATAGATTTACATAAATAACGTTTCAACATATCAGACCACGTTTCAGACAGATTCACACTTTCCTTGAATTCTATTAACATATTTGGAAGTGGAAAAAAGGCAAAAACCTCTATAAGAAACCACTGTTTATTATATAGTGGCGTAAGAAAACATCAATACACTAATAAGTATTCTTGACCGTGTTGTATTAAAGCCTCCGATCACTAGTTAGCAGCCGTATAACATTTGTATATTTACTATGAGAGTTTTTCTTAAAAATAGACACAACCTGTCATATTGTCCTTTACTGTATCGCATTTCCAGATTCTTGACCTTAATTATCATATCTGTTACTAAATCAAATATGTGAGGCCAAGATTTGTAAAAAAAAAATCATCTGAGACATGACGTTTATAACAGTACAAGCACAATGTGTGATAAACAACATGCACATAGAGACATAATGATTCCTAGTATGTACAGCCTGTAGTGGCTTTTTCACTGTGTAGTTCAAATAATTGAAATACATAATAGGTACAAATCCGCTTCATCATTGATCCCAGGTATTATTGCAGTAGTTGTTTCATTATTTTTGTATCTTCCAAATATGCAGTTTCAAAAAGCTGTTAACTTTAAAGTTTTGGACTTAAACACTGATTGATTGTTGATGTAAGTCGCCAAAGGAAGTCGTAACTATGTCCATGTCAAACACCTGGTTCACCAAATATTGCCGTGAGTATGCTGCTTTCAATGATGATCTAGAATAATTTGATTTTACACATTTTTCTTTAGTATAAAAGGACAGACAGACAGACACACACACACATAAATGAAAAGAGACGCACACAAGAAATAACACACTTATTGTTCATTAGGAAGTAATGCAGCTGCTCTTGTCTATTAAAATGAGTGACAGTTTGGAGGAGCATCTACCCAGGGAATAATCGCCATGGAAACGGCTCACAAATCCCAGCAGTGTGTGTATAGCTGGTGGACCTGAGAGAGACGACAGGGTCCTTCACACGACTATACACACAGCATCATTAACTACACACCCTGACAGTGGGTAGATTGGTATAACACACACACATACATACACACAGAGACCCTCATATTAACTGCATCCTTAATAAAACACGTAATAGTGAGATAGAAGGTGAGACCACTCATGCACACACTTCAGGATGTCCCTAACACTCTCATCAGAGAATGAACACACACTCTCATGCTTTTATTCAGACACAGAGACCAACAGTGAATGGGAAAGAGGTGGTCAAAACAGACATGGAGTGCACACAAATACATGATAATGTGCACATAAAAGGAGAGAAAGTTGTTTGTATTCGCACTGGTCCTCGCACTGGCTGCTGCTGCTGCTGTGTTTGGTCTTTGCATGTGTGAGTGTACCTGGATGAGGCTGGCAGCTGGGTTCCTCCTCTTTTCAAAGTGCTTCTGTCGATGCTGCTCCTGTACCTTCAGGGCAAACCCTGACCCAAGGATACCCTACGTGCAAGCATACACATTGACTTTGAGGACACATCACATTTTTTACCCCTATCCCTATAGCCCCATGCCACGTGAAACTTAACAAAAGTTACAAAGAAAACAATGGAGATATTTCTCAACTCAGAAGCACAATTTTTCAAGAATACTATCGCTATTCTAGTAATACAAAGCTAAATGCAATAACGTAGCTACACAACTTGCTATCCAATGTAGCCAATCTGGGAAATACTGAATCTCATAGCCCTCGATTAGAAGTGTGCCTTTGAAAAAAATCTCTATTTGAAGAGCCAGTTAGCCTTTATTTAGTCCCACACCCTATGTATGGACACCCTACACCTACATGTGAACGCCTAAAACAGAAAGCAGGGCTAATTGGGAGCGACAAGGGGTGAAATCTGAAGCTTCCAAAAATAAAAATAAATCATGGTTGCTTCTCCTTAGAAATAGCTGTGGATTAAATGTAATCTTTCACCATGTTCCCGAGTGTGTTTGTGTGACTCACGGCTGGCAGTGCAAAGAAGGAGATTCCCAGCAGAGCAAAACCGGCTGATAACAAGCGTCCTGTCCACGTCTGCGGGGTCTTGTCACCATAGCCGATGGTCGTAAGGGTGATCTGAAAGACCAAAGGTCAACGCTCAGGCAACCTGAAATCTTATCTCCCTCATCTGCTTCTTCTCCCTTAATCACATAGACACTTGATAGCTCTCTGTAGGAGCGAGGAGAAAATGGTAGTGTCACATGACTATAATCCGCAGTCAGTAAATACAGAGGAGGAGGTAAGCGGACTCAAACTACACAAGTGCTATTGACGCAAAAGGAAACACACATGAACGTGAATGTTTCACAAAAACACACAAAAGAACAAACTGTATAACATTTTAAACGTCTCTCTCAGTTCACACCGGGAACACCTGGATGACTGCTGAGTAGCACATGGTGCATCATTCAGAAATAAAATCCACATTGATATAGAAGCTGGACTGCACTTTCTAAATCTCAGAGGTGAGGTGCTTTTACTTCCCCCTTTCAGCTTTCATATGGACTTGTAATCCTTCAGGCTAAATCAAGTTTTTTTCTTCCCCCAGAAAAAAAACGATATAACAGCATTTAGTGTCCACCAGAGAGATGATCCGAGGTCACAGGACACAGTCTCACCTGACAGCAGGAGAAAATTGAATTTATTGACTGAGCCATTTCTTCTCTCTGCTTTGTTTTTGTGTGTGTGTGTGTGTCTGTGTTGTGTGTTGCAACATTTTGAAAAGTGTAATGGATTCTAGATACAGGAGGAAACAGTGCAGTGCAGTCAGCCATGTGTGACTTCAAAGGTCTCTTCTCTTAATCTGTGTATTACAGATGCCATTAAGGTCACACGGAATGCGTTAAGGGAAATAAATCACTGCTGTCAGAAATGAAACAAATGAAAAGACAACAAAAAACAACTCCAACTGTGTCGGTTGGAGTAAACTGGAGCAACTCAAACTAAATCTAATAAATTATCTAAATATGGACATGGGAAAACAAAATTTAGAGTGGAGTAAAATCATATTAAACCTTCAATTGTATAAGTGCATTTAAAAAACGATTTTTAACAAACACACTGAGAGGGTTCTGTGTGTGTGTGTGCTCACCGTGCCCCACCACAGTGCATCAGCATAAGTGGCAAAGTCCTTATTGAATTCCTTTTCCACAAGATAGACCAGGAAGGAGGAGAAGATCAGCACCAGAAAGCCAATATACCAAGCAGTCACCAGCTCCTACAATACAAACACATACATAAAGTCATTGTAAAAACAGACTGGTTTTTTTTAAAGTAAAAGGATCTATATCTCACCTGGAAGCTGAATATTTACTACATGCAATATCTGGGAAGCTGCAGTGCACTTTTATGGATTTTTGTTGTTATTATTCTGCCTCTGTTTGGTGTTTGTGAACAGAAATGACGCAACATTATGTGTGTGTCCTTCATCTGAAAACGGCTTGTCAAGCAATACTATCAGACCTGACTGAGAGAGCGTTGTTTATACAGCAGCAGTGCAGGGGCAGGTGGGGGCAAAAAAGTGTTTTTCCCCATCAGACTGTTGAACAACCGCTTTTTTGACGCTTCTCTGGGATTTTTTGTCATACTCCAAACTGTATGACAAACAATTATTGCATCGTTACTGTCCTCCATCTGCCGCAGTGCACACACACAGCTTTATTTAGCATTGTGTGACACGGACTATTCATTCATCTTCTTCCGCTTTATCCTCCACATGAATGTTGCGCTGGTGCCAATCCCAGGTGACATAGGGTGACAGGCAGGGTACACCACGGAGACAACCAACCATCCACTGTCACACACCTATGGTCAATTTAAAGTGTCAAATTTAACCATAGTCTGCATGTTTTTGGACTGTGGAATGGAAACCGGAGAACCTAGAGGAAACCCACACACACACATGGAGAACATGCAAACTCCATGCAGAAAGGCCCTTGTTAGGACTGGGACACGAAACCGGGTCGTATTGCTGCAAACGGGCAACCACTACACCAACCGTGTGGTTGACTAATCTTTATAAATTTCAACCCCAAAATGAAAGTTTGTCCGTGGAGACGAAGATCCAACGCCAAAAAAAGGTCTTACCTTACTGTGTGCATAAACTACAGATCCCAGGAGCTTCCAGGTCCCTCCCCTGCGGTCCATGCGCACCATGCGCAGGATCTGAAGAAAACGAAGGCTACGCAGTGCAGAAGTGGCAAAGATGTTACCCTGACTACCGGCCGAAACCACAGCAACCGAGGCGATGAGTACAATAATGTCTGTGAGTGAAAGAGTGAAAAAGTCAAAGGTCAGAATATTAGTGTGACTGTGGTTGACACACCTGACTCGAGCCACATGTTCGTCTATCACCATCTGTAACTATTGATTCTGTGTGAGCTGATTCTTTCATTTTCCATCTCTATTATTCTTCTTCTGCCATAATGTGTGCAACACTTAACCACTCCATTTTTTTTCTCTTCTCATTCATTTCATCAGCAAACTCACTTTCTCCCTAAGGGAGTTACAAAAGAAGAAAGGCGAGCTAGTCTCCTCTGAACCAATGGGTTTTCATTATTCACTGGCTAATGTCAACACTTAGGAACTGAAGAGGAGATCAAAGGATCAAAACAAAAGAAAACTCTTAATCTTTGCAAACAGCATCATAACTCAAGTATAAATGAATGTATCATAACCTCCTTTAACCTTTAAGATATTAGAATTATGAAATTAAATATTTGCTTCTCTATTTAATCATAGGAAGGTCATATGCTGTGTACCAGTGTAGTGATGTCGGACAAACTTAATGTTTCATTTTGTAAGTTTGTGTCGCACACGCACGCACGCGCGCACACACACACACACACCTACCTATGACACAAAATGGTTTCCTGGCGAAGCGGAGGCGTCCTTGCCAGCCTCGGTAGCGGCAGCAGCAGCCAGCACTCCATATCCTAATGATGTACTCAAGACCAAACACTACAATCATCACAAACTCCTGCAGGAGACACACACACACACACACACACACACACACACACACACACACACACACACCCACACACACACACAAGAGATCAGATAATGAATACAGTTTGCTATTGCTGTTGTGTCTTTTACCACTGACAGATAATGAACTCTCACACACTCTCACATGTGGTGAAGTTGGAGCATTCTTCCAACAACCATTTGAAAGGTTACAGTGACACAAAGTCAATAAGAGAAGCAAAACACAACCTGTACTTGAAGACCTATTATTTAGGCTGTTCTAACGTCACTTAGTACATTTCCCAGTTTACAAACACGAGTGGAGATTTGAATGAAGTGTGTCCACCTCCACTACACTAGGTGGCGATATGCCCCCTGTAAGCATGTCAAACGCCATTCTGTGTCCTCCTACCATCCATTAACCTCAGAATATTTAATTGTTAAAGCTGACGGAGCATATTTTCAGTCTTCCTCTACGTTTCTACATTTGTTGTCTTCTTCTGTGTTACCGGCTTTTCTGTTAAGACTGGGTCAAAGGTCAAACTGTGGAACATGTGCAGAAAGCCTCAGTCAGTTTGGGTTTAATTGAATGCATTCATGTTCTAACAGCATTATATGGGTGTGTAAATCCATCTTTGATACATTTGATGTAGCACAATTTCAGTAGGACTAAACGTGCATTTATTCAGACAGTGATCCCCACGTGAAATTAACACCATGAACAATAGCTGTATTTCTTCTACTAAGTGTGTCAGTTCCGCAGCTTTTCTTCATTATGTAAGCTCACAAATTTGACTTACTGTGACACTTCAGTGCAGCAGCCATCGCTGCTGTTACTAGTTTTTCCCTGCTGTGATAGTTAAGAATGTCTACAAGAAAAAAAGACTAACAGTATTTCTAACAGTAGTTCTATTTGTCACAATTAAGTTGTAAAATAACTAAACCTATCTTTCAATATAATAATAACAAGCAGTGGCTACGTTGTTTAATCTGTGTACAAAACTCCTTTTGGAACAAATCGTAGCACATATCCCCCCCGTGAACACAGAGCAAACTTTATTTTTTTATAAATAAAAATATATCAAAATGAACATTGATAGGAATCACTTTCTTATAAAGTGTGAAGATGGTTGTAAAAATAAAGTGTGTTCACAATGGAACTGCAGCAGTTCAACATTAGCTGAAGAGACTGTGTCTGTCTTTGTTTGTAATCAACATTAATTAAAAAATTAATGAACAAATTTGAATGCAATTTCTGATGGTGTTCCAAATCTATGACTGGAGTCAGAAGTGTGTTGACGGCCTTGGTGGATATTTGCACTTTAGGTTTTATAAAACGTCAGAAAGTGGTAAAAATCGTGTTTTGAAATGTCGTGTTTTGAAATTTGAAATCTGAAAATATTAAAGAACTTTAGTTTAAAGACTGATTTATGTTTGGGTTTTTTTCATTGCTGCAGCTCGAAGTGTGTGTGTGTGTGTGTCTGTGTGTGCACATGTGTGTCCTACCAGAATAAGGAGACAGTGTGAGGAGAACTCTTGGTGAGCAGGGATGGTGGAAAACACCGAGAGAACCAGACATCCAAACACCAGGATAAACCTGTGGAGACAAAACATACACACACACACACACACACAGAGAGCATTATTAAGATATAGCACAGCGTAGAGCTTCGCAATTTATTGTATTGCCGTTACCATGGCAATCCAGCTGATCTACATCCCGACTATATAGATGGACTGAGGGCAAATGAACCCATTTTCAACAGATGGTGGTGTGAATGTGATACAGTTGCAAAGCTAATTCCTTGACGGAGTCAATTTGCAAGTTTCTTTGGCAACGTCACTGATCAGTGATGTGACAAAAAAAAGAATGAAGAGAAATAAGAGTCTCCAGGGACAGATTCCTGCCAATACCAGTTTTTACTGGAACACACACACTTCATTCTTAGTGAGGACCCTCATAGACATAATCCAATCCCTAGCCCCTTACCCTAAAACCAGGTCTTAATTCACAAAAATCCCTTTAAAGTTTTTGGTCCTCACAAAGCCACAAATACAAGAACACACACACATCCCATTCAGCTCCACTATATTAGGATAAAAGGACATCACATAACCTGTAAACATTGACAAATATCATACATCATATTAACATGGACAACTATATATATATATATGTATATGTATATGTATATATCTATCTATATATAGATATATACATATATATCTATATATATATAGACATATATATGTCTATACATATATATATCTCCTCGTGTTATCAAAAATCAGTGTTCTTCTTTTGCTCTCCATCTTGTTTTCCTGACTCAAAAAACCCTTCCTCCTCCTCCTCCTCCTCCTCCTCCTCCTCTGGCTGCAGAGAAACTACCCCACATCATATGGTAACATGATTAATGAGCAGATACAAATTCAAATTCAGGAGGCAGCTTCCCAGGCAACATATGTACTTGCTAGAAGCTCCGGCCTGCTGTTCTACAGATTACCTCTCAACTGCTTTTGTAAAGATGCCATATGTCTATCTGATATTTATGGTCTTCTCCTCATCTCTATAAAGCTTTGATTGTTGGTCGGTTGTGGTGTTTGACATCTAAAATGTTGCAGTACAGCCTTCTTTAACTCCCCGACTTTCTGTTCCATCTCTCAGAGATTTTCTTCTCCTTTTACTTCCTCTTCTTCTTCATCATCTCTTGTGCTACATGGCTGTGGGCATCCACAGTGCAGTTCCCTTCCCTCTTGATTTAGTTAAACTCCTTTATACTGTTTTAGAGGAGGGTATAAAAGAAAGAGGGAGACAAGAGCCAAGAAAAAGAAGATCTAAAAAGCACTGGAAGACTATGGAAGGCTTTTCCATGTTACTGGCTTTGTGCCTCACTTTCTTTGTAATCTTGTATTCTGTTTGTTTTCTTGCTTCCATCTCTGTGCCTCTGCTTTAGTTTGCCCCCGTCTCTCTGTACTGCTCTCTGTACTCTCCTGGTTCCTCTTCATGATTGATGCAACCATTTATTTTCTATGGGATCTGGGAGAAATATCATCAGGGAAGTGTGTGTGTGTGCATGAACAGCATGTGCACCTGCGGCTGAGTTAAAGTAGAGGAGAACCCATCGCTCCAAACATTCGAGCCACATCTGCATCTAATGGTGGCTTTCTCACTAACAGCTCTTTACTGTCATAGACAGATAGACAGACAGACTGAGAGCCCGGAGAGCAAATTTACAAACATCCACTTCTGGTAGCCAGGTCTGTGTCATGATGGTGTGAGTGTGGAGTGGTCCTCCATCCAGTGCTGGTTACGTCAGGAACTAATTGTTCTTGCTCAATTGTTGCATTGTTCTATTCCAATGTAACTGTCAACAGTATGAAAACTAGTGTGAAGCCGTTTCTTTGTCTCACTCTATCCGATTTTCCCCGATATACAGATGCGACTCATGCTGTGACACTTCTGTGATATCTTTAGGTCAAGTTTTCTTGCAGAACTGTCTGCAGCTTCATAGCTTCAGAAAACGGACAGTTAAAGGTCCAGTGTGTAAGAGTTAGGGACATCTTAAAGTAGGATTGCATATAACAACAAACAGAGGACGACTCCTTCCCTCAGCCCTCCCTCTCCCGAGTGAGTCGGGGCACTACAGCGGCTTCCACTGAAGTGTCTGGACACTGTAAACACTCTTTCACATCCCTCTCCACTCTATGCCATTTCCACTTTCTGCTTCACGGCCATTCTTCTTCCTCTTTGCTTTGTAAACTTCATGATTTAAGTACCCATGTGCTGGCTGGTTTGACTGTCCAGACTTCTGTAGAAACATTATTCAAAGGCTACATAAGCTGAAATAGTTTTTAATTTAAATCAGTAAGGCATATTCGTACGGGATTAATTTTTCATGAGGAGGTGGGGTAAAGTAATTATTACCAGAGCTTCTTATTGATTTGTAGTTCCGTCCAAATGTGTCATTACTGGACCACGATAACGGCAACTTTTACCTGAGGTAAAAAGGTCCGGAAAACTATCCCAGGTAATACTAATCCCATGGAAATAGAAATGCAGTGAATATGTGTGTAAATATTCCATCATCTCCTGTATATAAGTACTTTTCCACTGATTTTCAAGCATGGATCGAGGCGTTATGTTGATGCGTATCTGCACTTGTGATATCAAGAAGCAGCGTCGTATGCACATGACGACAGGAGGTGACAGGAGGTGACAGGAGGTGACAGGAGGTGACAGCAGTGCATAAATCAAGCGCCACTGGGTAGCCGCTGCCAGGTCGGGAATAACTGGGTTCGCTAAACCCCTAGCCCTCCCGTGTCAGGGACCTTATTGCCACCCCGGGTGACTGGGTAGGGTGACAGAACACGTGCCTTGTCTGGGGGATGGGGGGGAGGGGTCAACGTGGGGTCACGCTATAGACAGATCAATTTACCTCGATTTCTTTTCCCATGCAAATTGGCCAGATGTCCTGTGGTAAAATGACACTACTCCACACTTGTGGAGCATAGAATAGTCAGAATAGTGCTTTGTACATCAATACACACATACTTAT
Source organism: Solea senegalensis (assembly GCF_019176455.1). NCBI lineage: Eukaryota > Metazoa > Chordata > Actinopteri > Pleuronectiformes > Soleidae > Solea > Solea senegalensis. Next base: position 15,626,811 of record NC_058035.1, read on the forward strand.
GAGTAATAAATTCAATTTCTGCCAATAAATCGTTGTCAATGTTACTGACTGGACGTTTACATGTCGGACAAATCGTCTCGTACAATAATTATGGTCAGAAAAAGATATTTAAGCAACAATTTTCATTGCTACACATGATTTTTTTTCCAGATCACTGAACAAATGTTACTCGAAATTGATCTCACACTATCTTGTAAACATCTTATTTGTATATACTGTTAACACGGCTCTTGAGTTAATGAGGAACAAACAACCCCCACCCACTGCAAGAGTACATTAATAAATAGTCATAATGGATATCCTGGTACACAAACTCAAAGTCATATTACATTTTGACAGGAAAAAAATCATGTTTTCACTGAAGAAATTAATAATAAATATTCTCGGGTGAATATATGGATGTATTACATGATCACTTCCGGGCAGGGATTTGATGAAGACGGATGAAGATAAGCTGATAAAGAGCCTGTTCCATGGTGTATACCATGTAGTGAATAATAGATATGCAGGAAAAATGACAATACAGTGAAAACTTCGTTTTTTACAACATGTTTTCTTGAGAAAACAGTCCCTGTGAATAAGTAGATTCACTGTACAAATAACAGACTTTAATACAGTCAAGTGTGTGTGTGTGTGTGTGTGTGCAGCCTAAAGCTGAGAAATATTCAAAAAGCTGCAACTCAAGGTCTCAGCTTCCTAGAGAGAAAAAAACATGGTTTCTGTTCCTTTGTAATCTCTGTATTCACACTGCAGAACAAGACCTGGAGGCGATGAATAAAAGGAGTGAAAGACAAACCCAACACTTGAGTCTGAAAGACAAAAAACCTGCATCATTTCTGCACTCAGGGACCTTGATCGCCTGCGCAATTTTCATTTACATACAACATTTAACTTTGCCATCTCTGACGGCAGTGACCACACAGCCACTGTTCATTCTCAAGTGCAAAATCATGTGTTTCTGTCTGTTTTGGATACTATTTGTATACTTCATTTGAGTAGACGGCACCTTCAATTTCGTTGTACCTTTGAAAAAAGTGTCAGTGACAATAAAGACTATCTTATCTTATCTTATTTTTCAATTTGAGGGAACCAGCTACAAACATCACTCGCCCAAGAACAGCAGACGTTTCCTTAAATGTATCTCTTAGGAAGTGAGAAAGTAAAGTTTGCCTTTAAATTATAATCATTCCTTATCTTTAATTATGTTCAGATCATGACAGCTACATTTCTTCTTCTAATTTAAAATGGGTATATTCTTAACTTATTATCATCACAGTATCAATGCACTCAGGTGCAGTGTGTGTCAGACATGACGAATGAGAGGCCGCAAAGGAACGATGACACGAGCGATCGATAATGCTGTTGCATTGATCGGCCTCCGGGTGAATTAGCCTCTCGATCAGTCACTCACTGTGATGAATAGCTGATACCAACATGTGCACGGAGAAGTGAGCATGTGGCGAGGTGTGTCAAGGCAAATTAACGCAGTAATTACATTTTTTCGGACCGTTGCTGTGATTAATTCCACTTAGTAAAGGAGATTTGTTTTGGATTTGACTTTTTTCCCACCGCAGCTATTATCATTAATTATTCTTTATAGCGCACAGCAGCTATTTGTCCCATAACATGAGGCAACCAATGAGCACATCACTCAGAGTGAGTCACTCTCTTCTTTTAAAGGCTGCTTTGCACTCTTGCATTTTAATCCTCAATAAATGGTGTGAGTGTTTAAGGGTAAATTTAGGTGTATATGCCTGAACTGTTGTGTTTCACCCTACTTTTAATTGTCACACCAACAAAGATGTGACATGTTTACTCACTAAAAAGACTTTCCTTGCAGCGACAATAAAGTCTCATGGATTGCCAATGGGATGTAGAATAGAATAGAATAGAATAGACTTAAAGTCATAGTTCCAATACAAATGATGCAAGTGATGTGCTGTATGTAGAGTGTATAGCTATTGTTAGTTTGCAACTCTTGTCCCTAGTTGGGCTTTTACATGAACAGTATAATAACATATAGATGATCAAACATGTTAAAACTACACTAAACACAGAACTACATGCTAACATTACATAAGACATTAACATGTAAATGCATATACATAACAACTACAGGCTAAACTATGATAAAAGTAGGATAAAACATACTGAAAACAATGAATGGGCACAGCTCTGTTTGTCTTTCAGCCAGTAATTAACCTTTGTTGTAAACTGTTTTATTCTCGATATTGATTGAATTTCGGTTGGAAATGTGCTCCAGAGTTGACAGTCCTTAATAGAGAATGCGGATTTTACGATATGGTATATCACAGTTACGATTCACCTCGCTCCTGGTTACTCTGGTACTGTGGTGTTTTTGGACGGACTTGGAAAGCGGCTCTGCGGCGAGACTGTGAAGCTCTCAGAGTGAAGATGAAGTGAGTTATACGGCACTTTGAGGTCTACTTCACTTCTGTAGGTCTCTCACATATCTGTGACTTCCACCACCTTCACTAATCAAGAAGTGAGTTAAAGCTGCTTCAGTGAAGCTCAGTCAAATGGATCGACCACTGAGCAACAGTAAGTGCAGAGGTTCTCACTCACACATGAGCAGTCTGCACGCCACGTCAATAGACAGTGATGTAAAATCACAGATCAGCTGGTACCTGCAGACCTCTTAAATGTCTCAGTCTGAATTGAACTCCTCTTCATTGATTGTTGGGTAATAAATCAGTTATGGTTATTGACAAGGACGGGATGATATGCTTGTGTCCCTATTTGCTAGTATAACATCCCTTTTGGGTGCAGATTCAATTCTGATTTATTGCAATTACTTGTACTTGTATTGCGATTCACTAGTATTGATCATTGAAATATTCTTATTTTAATAACCTTTCAAAATAATAATAATAAAAAACAATTAATACGATGCAAACAATCAGTTAGCTTTAGCTTTGACCACTCTGTGTTCACTAAGACAAGAAAATAAAATAATATGGTGAGTCAAAATGAATCGACCCTCTCAAAACTGAAGATATGAGCTTTCAAATTAACAAATAAAACTGAAAAAATAAACTCTGGATAATCAAGGTGTTTCTGGGAGAGAAAACCATTTTCAAAATAATCTAAAAAAGAAATCACAACATACTGATTTTTGATTGCTTTGTGTGCTATTGGTTAAACTTGCCCAACAAAATGTGTAATGACATCAGCTTGTGTCAAATCATCATTTAAATGCATTGCTGTTCTACTCAAAGCAGAAATAGCATCATTACATGTTTATCTGGAACCAAAACATTCATCCCTATTTCTCCCATGTTCCCTCAGGGCTGATCTCGCCTGATGTCACAAGACATACAAAATTAACGGCGAACACTAACCTGATTTTTCCATATTTATATAAAGCACTCCAAAACTAGAAGTGCACATTAACACTGACAGTGATTTACTGATGTTCTGTACCATTAAAGAGCTGCAGCATCCTTGAGGGACATTTGACTCTGAAGCTCCATTCAACACGACCGTTAATTCCTTTAATTAAACATTTAGTGTTGCCCTGCTCTTACGTCACACTGTCAGACTGACATGTGGGGAAGTTGGCGCTTTGACGTACCACAGTGGACACCGGACGAGTTGCAGGCGTGAGAGAATACCCACTCTGGTGCACAAGTCTGACACAAACTGCCTGTGATTTAACGCTGATGAATAACCTGAGGACACACAGACAAAACCATATACAGCCAAAAAACCTGCACTTCTCCCATACAAGCTGAAAAGCCTCTCTGTGTGTGTGTGTGTGTGTGTTTGTGTGTGTGTGTGTGTGTGTGTGTGTGAGTAATCAGGTCTCTGTAGATTTGCAGCCTTGGCTCTGGAAGGCAGTTTCACTAGAAGCGTCATGTCTTCAAATGCAAACCAGACGTAGGAGAATTGTACAACTACAAACAGTAGTTGATTCTGAACTGTTTCTTATTGAACCTTTGCCCCACGGTAATTTTGAACCTAAACATACAGTTGCAGCTTACTTTTGTTTTTTTAATATTTATAGAAAAGGTAATGAATAAATGTAATGGGGGAGACCAGGGACAGTTGAATTCCTCCAATGAGAAACAACTTAGAGTGATGACACTCAGAGTGTCCCTCCATTCCTGCTAAAGAGAGAGCCACAGGAGAGAAACTTCCTGACGGTGTCATCTACAAAAGCTGATGCTACAGTATAGTAGAGAATAGGTAAGTTAGAAAACAGTGCATGTAAGTGGTGTTTTTTCAGTCTACTGTGCACACAACTCTCGAGACAGAAGTGTTGCCATGTGGATCATTTCCTCTCAGAAGTCCCACTAAAGTGGAAGATTTGACACCAAGCACGAAACACTTGTTTATTCAAAATAATCAGCCGGGTAAGTGGTGTACATGAGAGTTTTCCACAATATTGTCTGCTTTCATCATCTATTTCCGTCTTTCTCTCTGCTCTTGCCGTGCGTCCCCTTTCAATCAAGATGGAGGGAGGGAATGGAAAGAGACAGCAAACGACTGAAAGGAGAGAAAAAAGAAGCAGCAAGCAAACAGGGAGCAAGAGGAGCTTTGGCTGAGTAAATGTCTCATAATGTCAGACGACTGACGTTACAACAGAGGCGAGGAGAAGAAGAAGAACAGCAGGAGAAGATGCTGAATCTTGAAAATCAGCAGGTTGTCCGAGATGAAAGTGGAGGAGCAGAGGCTGCGATTTGCCCTTTATGTTCCTCCTTGGAAGAAAGTGTCTGGTAGATCGGAAACTAGCTACTATCGTACACTTCCTATGAGCAATACAGTTTCAGGCTGGACCAGACGTTATTGAGCGATGGTCTGCACGCGGCACTTTATCCTCATTTTTGTTTCCATTTAAATCAATAGCTATTTACTTAAATGGCAATAAGCTGAACTGTGGTATGAACTATGACAATGCAAAGAGAGGAAGACAAGAAGAACTAAGACTAGAGAGAGAGAAAGAGAAAAAGAAAGGGAGGAGAAAAGAATGGTACAAAGGGATGGAGCGCACGCTGACTCCTTGCCAACAGTCTATTAGTTAATCCTTGTGTTTATCCAGTCGAGTGCAGTATCTCACCTGATGATGGCAGCAATAAAACATACAGTTTTATTTCTAAGTAACTACTTGACCAAACAGAGCCGGGCCAAGGACACAGCGCTGCACAAGCCAGTTTTCTTTGCACACACAGCTCTGTGCCATGTTGATCTACAACGATAGTCATCCTCAAATGATATATCAGAAAGTTCATCTGGAGAAGAATACTTACTTCTGCTAATGCATGCATGTGAACCAGGAGCTGATTATTTGTTCTTTCAACCCGTTGCTCTTTTTAGCGACCTGGTCAATTGTAAGGCTCCGGCATTCACAGCACAATGGCAAATCAACGGTTCATTCTTCTCCTCTTCGGTCCCCACTGTGGTTGCCAGGGCCATTTTTGGATCAACCCAGATTAGCGAGCTTAAACCTCAAAATGCTGCAGACCAACAAAAGAAAGTGAACTTCAAAGAAACCCAAGGAAAACAAACACCAATCACATCTCTGTGCTTCATTTGATGTCAGCAGCATATAATGGATAAACCACAGAGGCATGTGACATTTCAAAGGTACAGTAGTGGTGAGTCTAGTTTGCTCTACAGTGCTTATTGTCAGTTGTGAATGGAGCATTGGTGCATACTGATGCTTCCTTTTTGTTTTCTGTATGGACTCAGTTGAGTATGTGTATGAATTTAGAGTAAGAATCAGTTCTTTATGGCTCTAAAAACATATCAAAATCATGTGATTGTCATTTACATAGGGGGGGGGACAAGCAAAGAGCACTGAGAACTCTGGAGATGACGGTCAAACCTTTGATGAACTGCACACAGCTCGACAATACAGCGACCACACCAACCACTGAGTTAGTAACCTTTTATTCTGAGTTTAAAAAAAAAACAACCTTTCTTTGTTAAACTGGACAAAGTGACCACGGCAGGGAATACGACAGAATAAAGACACCAGAATGATCGGGTATGCCTAAGTACTGACTGATGCATGCAGAATATGCGTCACTCCACCGATGCTGTATATTGAAATTGTCATTTGAAACTGACCTGCAACCTGAGAAGAAGAAAAAAAAAACCAAAACACAGAATATAACAGATTTAAAAGCAGCAAGTCGTTTTCTTATCCCACATCTAGAAGTTATGTGACTGCAGTGAGACAGAGACACATCGTCCAGTTTGGGAGAGGGGCACAGAGAGAAAGAAAGAGGTGGACAGAGGCCAATTTTCCATGATGTGGGATGAACCGAGGATGGGTGAAGGGTGCAAGAAGAGTTGGAAAGCTTTTAGTGTGTGTGTGTGGGTGTGTGTGTGTTCCCTAACTAGACACAGACTGACATACTGTTAGAGAAAGCCAACCGTTAGGGTTCATGAAACACACACTCACTCTCTCGCACACACGCACGCACGCTCGCACACTATACATCAGATTCGTATCAGCACTCGTCTCAGTACTCCTGTTTGTGCTGTGCAGCAGATGTCACGGAGATGCACGGAGAATGAGTGAGAGGGAATGACAGAAAGAGACTGAGAGAGTGTGTGTGTGTGTGTGTGTGTGTGAGAGAGAGAGGGAGAGGGCAGGAAATGGAACCAAACTGTATGTTTAATTGCTTATTTTCAGTTGATCTTTAAAAACCTTAGCAAAAAGCACAACACGACCGAAACCACCAAAAGACCGTAGTCGTCGAGATACAGCGGAGAGAAGGAAGAGGAAGTTCAGCTTCCGTCTTCCTCTCCATTGATCTTCTCATCAAATTGTTTCTTACAAATAATTTGAATTCTTAGAAATCAGAGGGCCCGTGGTTTTATGGAAAACCTCGGTAGCAGTCGCTGCACACTTACAAATCTGCAGGTAGTGCATCTGTTCAATGACAAACTCTCTGTGTACATTGAACAGATATACACTTTCCTCCTTCTCCTCACTGTGGTCTAAACACTGCCATTTTCCACTTAGCCAGCATTATTGTGCCCATTATGACAGATGGCGTTGCACCTTTTGTGTCTCAGGAAATCCATTGAGCTTCGTGGGCAGACTTGATTAATGCCACTTAACCACGAGATACCGACATGCGCGTGAAGGCTCATTAATCAGACGTGGCTGGTATGATCTGAAAAAAACCCCATGAATAAATGAGCACAATGCCCCTGCAGCTTAACTGAGGACAGTTAAGCGAAGACCAAAAAAGATCAGTCAGCACTCTATTCTTGCTCCTCTCAAGCTGAGCCTTTTGTGAGTCTTATTAAGTGTGTGGACGAGCTTTTCTTTTCAAAGGTCAGACTTTTACAGTGAATTTAATTCTTAAACTTGACGCTTGTTCCCCCTGCAAGAGAGGACACTTCCCAAATACTGACGAGTGCAAAGCACAGTGTGGAAAAGTATTTTCGTGACGGTTAAAAGACAACAGCCACGGCTCTGCATGCTTGTCAAGTATTTTTGGAGCATCTAATGATTCTTTTATAGCAACGACATGACAGCGGAGAGAAAGGCAGGAAATCGGTGACGTGAGATGGAACATCCATCCAGATGTGAACTGGATGTGTTTGTCGCTACGTCCATATTAATAGATTTTGGTTTTCGGATGAAAACAATTCCTGTTTGAGCTCCGCGGGAGAAATAATTTCTGTCCATGCACATGAGAAACATGACTTTTCACGTATGTGTGACAGTGGAAATGAAGCAGAACTTGCCATGGGTTGCAGAGAATAATGAATGAATAATAATGTAAAATATTAGCTGAACCTGTACCCAGTCAGACTGTGTGTACCCACGATATCGTTTGCTTTTCTTTATTTTAAGTAAAATCAGTTTGTTGTCGTTAAAAGTTGACTCCATCTATTTTTTTCTTTTTCATTCAGTTGTTAACGTGACTTTACGTGATTTTAATTGTGTGCATCTTGTCTTAAGTGTTACTAATGATGTTAACTTTTTATTTACTACTATAGTAGAGGTGGGAGTGATAAGACCTGAGCAGTTCAAACTACATATATACTTTCAAACCGTGGCGATTAATCTAAGACAGCAAGGGCAGCTCAGCTGTCTCTAAAATATCATCAAATATGTACTGCGTTGTATTTACATTTCAATACTAAACGTGCACAAGAACGGGATTATAGAACATGTCACTATAGAATCAGGTGTTCATCACGGATGACAGATTATTTTAGGTGATTTTCGTATTCCTGTAGCAACCTCCGCATTAAAAACAACTTGAAGCTGAAGCTCCTGTGTGGATTTTGTGAGGAAAGTCAAATAGTCTGTAAAGTCTGTGAATTAAAACACTATTTTTGCATTTCAGTTTTACTTAATTATTGCATTCCCTTGATCTAGTTATTCGTTTGCAGGATTGATGTAAGAAATGAGCTTCAGCTGCTTCAAAGACCAGTAACCGCCAGTGCTTTCATACTAGAACAAACGACACTAACTAAACTTTCAAACTAAACACGGCCTTTTTAAAATACTCCATTTTAGGGGCTTTTAGTGGCGGTGTGGAGGACTTGCATATATGTGCGTAGCAAAATGGATGCATTTTAAACCCAAAGAAGAGGAGAGCTAGAGGTGGATGCAGCCTGGGGCTCCAGAATAACCCAGGATCTTCAACATAATAATTGGCTCATATATCAAACAAAAAAACCACAGCGTCATGAAAACAGAAAGTTATGAGGCTACAGAGCTAAACTTTTCTATCTTCTCGTTCTCGCGGTCACTTTGGAAACATATTTATTGGCTGGATGAACAGAACAGAGCCAGAGAGGACGAGGAGCTAAAACACACTGCGGACATGTGTACGACTGAATTAGACGGCTGAAGAATGTGTTGCTGGGTTGCTTGAGTGGAGTGGAGTCGGCTCGTAAGATGGTTCCCGCAGCACAGACATGGATACTCGAACCGAGAGAGGACGACGGCAGCATAAGTGTGTGTGATTCTATACCATGTGCAAAGCTGTTGATAGCTGTTTAAGTGCCGTGGGTGTGTATGTGTGTTTTTGTTACCTTTTAAGGACCTTTACTGGCATAAACACTGACCTTGTCAGGACCAGTAAATGTCATGAGGACCAAAGTCTGGTCCTGATGGGGCAAAACCTCATTGTCTTCTGAGGAACTGGTTAATGTTAGAGGTAAGATGTGAACGGTGTGGTTAAGAACAGGCATTCACTTGTTATGGTTGAGGTTCAGGTTCAGTCCAGGTTGAAGGTTTTGGTTACTAATGAATGAGTCAGTGTAGAGTTCTAATAAGGATAGCTGCACAAACCGGTGTGTGTGTGTGTGTGTGTGTGTGAATTATCATGCATATGTATCTCGACTCAATCCACACAGCTATCAAGTACGTCAACGCATGTACCGGCCCACACAGCTCCATCTGCTCTGCTGCCTCCTGTCCTCTTGACTATCTCGGTTTCGAGTTCAATGAGTTTAATAAAATGTTATGGGGGGAAAAAAAGCAAACATTTAAGCATTAAAAATAAAAGCAGCTTCTTTGATTCTCACTCCTTGGGGTATTTCCTTCCCTCTGGTGTGGGTATATGAAGGTTAGATGTGAGCAGTGTGTGAAGTGAATCCATATGAGTGTGTTGGTAGTACTAAATCATTAAACACTAAATTATGAAAATCCTAAGTAAATAAAAGATACCAGAAGATGTGTGTTTAAATATTGACTCTGTATTAAAATAACTCAAAACTGGACTTGTTTTGCCAACTTGTATATCCAGATGAGCCATTAACATTTCAAGGACACAGTCTATTTTATTTGCTGTTCTGCAGGACACACATGTGGCAAGAAGTCATAGAATATAAAGAAACATTAGAGACAATTTTAAAACACTATTTATAGATATTGTTGTTATTGTTTCGGCTTCTCCCTTTAGGGGTCGCCACAGCAGATCATCTGCTTTATAAAAGATAAAAACTGTCAAATGTGACACTAGAACGTCACATAGTGCACCCTGACAAATGATTATTATTATGGGCCATAATAATGAACTGGACAGAGTACCAGCATCTCGTGAGAAGTGCGAAATTAAGACGGGACCATCCCACTGTGAGTCCTTTAAAGATGATGAAGTGTCCGCGTCAAAAGGTCTCAACTGAACTAAAATCAGTAAGGTTGGTAAGCTTACAGATGAATTTAAGTCATTTAAGTGCTGCTGCTCATAGAAGTGACACTATTCCACTGTTTACAATAACTATTCGTTATATTTTATTTATCATCTATGTTATTATTATGATTACTTTAAAACATTTTATGTTTAAATTCATGCAACATCTGGATAAATGTGAAAATGTTCTAAATGCCTCTATGTTTCATGTATTTAATTGTGTTTTGAAATGTGTCCCTTATTGTTTGGTTTCCTTGTTTTTGATTGTTTTTTAATTGTATTTCATGTAGGAGTGAGCTGGTCCGATACTGGTCAAAATCCAAAAATCCTATTGCATCAGCAACATCATTTTTAGCTGACTCATGGTGTGGGCTGAATTACGTCTTTATGGGAGACTGATATTTGTTACACAGTTGAAGGATTATGCCTTTGAAAAAGCTTGAAATAACTAGCACAAAAAGGTCTAAAATGACTGTATCGGACTGATATCGGTATCAGCAGATACTTGAGTTTGTGATATTGGTATCGGTATCAGACACGAAAAGATGCAACCCTAATTTTCTGTTTTGTTATTGGCCTGAGCCTAATTGTAGTTGTAATACTTTGTTTGTATGTTGTTTATGTTATACATCTGCCCTTTTTTTCCCTTTCACCCCAACCAGCCAAGGCAGATGCTGCACATTAGAGTCTAGTTCTGTCTGAGGTTTCTACCTGTAAAAGGGAGTTTTCTTCTCTCCACTAACACCAACTGTTGAGGTAACCTCCTCTCTCTGTCAATACTGTAACCTCTCGGCCTAGCAATGCAAAGTGTCTTACTATAATGCATGTTGTGATTTGGTGCTATACGAATAAAATGTGTGTTATTGTGTAAACCACCCCCAAAGAAAGCACAATTGAAGAGGTGGCATGTAAAAAAGAAGAAGAGGAAAAGACAAAAGGTAGGAACAAAGATAGATAGCGGGGGAAAGAACAAGCTTTTCCCCATTTCCAGTCTGGTGGAACTGGGACACAGTCAGCCTGTAGGCAGGAAAGACATCAGCTATAGCTCTTGTTATTGGTTCGCTCTTTTTTTTCACCAGCTGTGTGCGTATTTGAGAGACAGAAAGATTATGCACTTTAACATTACATTCACCCCCTTTGGGAGGAAAGCAAATACGTCCTTTTTACATCATGTGCAGCACTAGCTCCCCCTGACTGCTTCCTGGTATATTACTTCTTAATGTGAAAAAAAGCCCAGCAATACAAATTTAACGTTTATCCGTCGCGTTTTATGGGCTTATGCAAAGGACGTCCGACGTCTGATGAATCAAATATGGAAACGAATGCTTTGTGTGATTGTTTTAAAATTACCAGGGAAATGAAGACAACCCACAGGACTCATTACAAATGTGCACAGCAGCTAACGCGCTGTTTGAGAATGGAGTCACGTCGTGAATTTCCTTTTGTTTTCCACATAAAAGAAAATTGCATGTGTAGAAAACGTCGTCCAAATGAGAGGAAAACCAGAATTTCCACTCAGTATAGCACAGAATTAATGCAGTAAAGACAACATGTGGACAATATTTTGACTGGAAATTCTGAGACCTTTTCATTTTGCTTTTGGACTACTGTGTTTAGTAGAATATTTACATAAAAAAAAAAAAGATAGGATAAACAATTTTTATTCAATTTTATTTTTCGTGGACTACTACATTATGCCGACTAAACTAAAAGAACTGAGAGAACTTCATGTGGAGTTGAGGTGGTGGAAAACGCCGCCTTGCTCACCATTAATGCTGCGAGTGACAGACAAAAGAGAAATAACGTGTAAGTGGAGTAAAATATAGCACTCTCTTTCCTGACTGTGCACATTTGACTCTCTTAAGGCTCCTAAGGTTGTTATTGACTGACCAGTAAAATAAAGAGTGACAGTTTGTGCTGACTGCACCACTCTGGAGGACCGGATCATTGCTGTTAGCTCGAAAAATGTAAAAATATTACTTTTCCTTTTTACCAGCCCAGGAAGAATGCATGATATTTCCGTGAGAGTGTGAATGAAATGGACAAAAACAGAAATCCTCCCATTTAACAACCTTTATACTAATATAACAGTTTCATTGGACGTAAAGTCACGATATAATTTTGTCCAAGAGCCGTCATAAAATAGGATAGAGAGAAAAAAACCCAGTTAATAGCGTGCAGTTCCAGATGACATTTAAACAAGAGGCAGAAATGCAGACATTCCGTCAAAGAGGAAAAGATGGAATTCTGGGAATGTCCTAATCAGCCAAACTGATATCCTCCAGATAAGACAGACAATCAAGCAAAGGGGACGAAAGGCTGTTTCGCTAATGGAGGGTGATGGGAGAAACGTGTGCCCCGATGACATCCGTTTAACCACATCTAAAGCTCTGGCTGGGAAACCGCAGTCTGCCGTTTGATGTTTGATTGGCGGGAAATTGTGGGCAATCCAATGTTTTTGTCTGTGTGAGCATGATGTGCATATAACGTGGCGTTTTATGATTGAAGGTGAGCATCACTGTCATGTGTCGGGGATTTCTGCCGAACCCATCTGCACGCACTGCAAAACATCCTGCATGTGTTTCTATATCCAAACGCCCTGTGTGGCCACAGGACTGGCAGCTCCATCGCCGCTGTTATCGTTCTGACAAACCTAGAGCGACTTGGTGTGATCGGGATCGGCTGCTTGAGTCTTCTAACGTTACAAATAAACGTCAAGCTAAAATACCGTGTACTCCACAGCTCAAATGAGGTTTGACAGCGGAAAGGGCTCAGTGTCATAAATAAATGTCTGGTGGTCTTATTCCAGCCTTATTTCAACACACACCAGTCGTGGGAATCCTTCTTCGTCCAAACTCCTCTGTCCTCTTATCTTTGATCGCGTTTTAACCATTGTGCAGATATACGATCACATGTTTTGTCTGACTTTACAGATGTGTCTGGTGTTTGTGTGTGTGTGTGTGTGTCTATGTGAGTGGCAGGCACAGAGAGAGCCGAGTGAACTGAAGCCCCCCTGTCATGCTGTAACATGAATGAGTGTTAATATTGTCTCTATGGCTACAAATAAATCATATGAGCACCGTGAGACTGCAGCAGGTCATTTTAATCCATCCTGAAGACAGATTGGGTTCATGCATGTTCGGGGGAATGTAGTCACACGTGTCTCCAAACCACCTCCGAAGGTGGTTTTTGCGACGAGACCTGAGGAAGCATTCAGGACACATTCAGGGTGCAATCAGACTTTCAAGTCGTATTCACACCTAATAGTCCGCTAGACGATTGGGGACTCGGTTTGTGCTTTCACACTTTGGCACTTTAACGTATTCCCCTCCGCGTCTGAGCTGCATCAAGAATTACTGAACAAGAAAACTGGCTCATCTGTTGGTTAATGCAGGACAACTTCTGTTTCCTCCACATAAGAGCAAAACATGGAGCTGCATCAAGTCCTGTGGTTGTATGTGAACATACGACACATATACGCTGCAACAATGGACTCAGACATTTCTCCCCGCTATCATTCTACACATGTGCATGCGCTGGTTGTGTTTACCCACAATGCCCTGCGTTGTAGTCGCGTTGTCATGTTTTTAGGCGGACCAGAGTTCGCTTCTTTGGTGCGGGTCAGAGTTCGGTTGCGCGTTCACACCTCCCCAAGCACACAAACTAGGATTGGGATGAGAAGGGCCGGTGTGAATATGACATCGCTTTCTCATGATCGGATCACTCAGCAAGGATGTTACAACCAGGTCTGAACAGGGCCTTTTCTCTCCATGTCGCCGCCTGTCACTCACACCAATAAAGAGACACAGATGCCCGCCCACACACACACACACACACACCACCACACAAACACATCTGTAGTGTGTTTTTGTGTCGGCAAGAAGCTCGGGGGGGAAAAAGTGGTGACAGCAGATGCATTTTAATGCAAGTTGAGAACCGTCACACTGAACGCCGTACACTCGCGATCGAATCTCTCAGGACGGGTGTTGAGACCAGGTCTGACCAGGGCCTTTAATTTCACACACAACCATCCCTAACGAGACGTGAAGGGACAGACGTACTGCAGCTGTGTCCTTTGGGAGGACACCGTGTACACAGAGGCTTCTATGTGCGTTTGCAGCCAGGGTTCTAGTCAGGAATTTTCACTCAGGAGACCAACAAACTATGGAATTTGCCCAACGGTGTTCAATAACTGCTGGGACATTTTTTAGAATAAGGACATTAAAAAAATGTGCAGCGGCTCAGGTATTTCCTGCGAGGAGGCCGAGGGTAAGTGTTTGATGAAGAGCGGTGGTTGACACAGGTGCATTCGAGCGAGGAGATCGTCAAGTCGAACTCAGTTTGGGCTTTTCTGCGTGGAACGTACATGTTCATGTGTGGGTGGGTTTTCTCCCACGCTCCGTAGACTTACAGATTGGGGTTAGGTTATAACTGGAGACTCAAAATTGAATGTATGTGGGATGAATATGAGTTTGGACGGACTGACGGATGGATGGATATGGCTCTGCTGACTGTTTTAACACAATCAATACCATTCAGTGTTGAACTGTGACATGAATTTTGAGACTAAACTCTATAACGACAGGAAGCATCAAAAGCGTAAAGCCATGACAAAATCATTTTTTGGGGTTTTGCTGAATGTGCTTTTTGCTTTCGCTGGTGTCTAGCCTGTTGCCGCACACACACACACACACACATACAGAATCCCACAGGGCTCTCTCGCAGCCCAAACATTATTCCAGCTGATTACACGCCAATTCCCATCAAGAGTAGCCTGCAAGACTCTTGCCCGCTCTGATTAACACTAACCGCCACGCACTGCAATGTCTTCAGTATGTGTCTTTTTCCATTAATTCACGGGCCTTGCAGCTTCCATCTACCTCTTAGCTTCTATCTTTTATTGCTTTCACTCCAGGCTCCTTTTCTTTCCATTCTTCTTTTCCCCACTCCTTCTCGCTTTTTTTTTCTTTTCCTTTTTCTTTTTTCATTCTTCTCAGTCATGGTAATCATTTCCATGTCAACATTTTTCTCTTCATTGCGGCCACCAACGCTTCAGAGAAACTTTAAAGAAAACAGACATGACCCTTTGTTCAGAAAAGGCCCGACAGAGTCACGTAGAGTTTGGCATGACCTCCTTGTACAATTTCATGTCAGTTAAAAACAAAAAGAGCAGTGAAACATGTTTTCAGGTGAGATTAAATGGGATGTTTTGTCTTTAAACATATATATCTATAGATATAGATATATGTAGATATCAGAAACAGTACAAGTCCCACTCTCACAGCTAATGTGAACCAGCATCTGCAACGTATTGACTGAGTCTCGCAGTGTCAAACAGCCTCAGGTGCCTTCTCTCATCTGAAGCTGCAACAGCTCTGTTGAACAACACGAAACGGAAAACTACGATCGATCTGCAAAGTCCACTCCTTGCCAGATCACTGAGAGATGGCGGAACAGGGAACACGTTTGGATTTTCTTCATGACCTTTGCCTCTGCATTTCCTCATGAACTAAGACATCCCTCAAGTAACATTTTGTTATTTTAGTCGAATCCTTCTGGATAAAACCATGACTTGAGGTTTTTAACACACCAGACCATAAAACTGTCCATTATCTACTCCAGTTGTCCTTTGTGGGTCAAAGCGGGAGGTGTCACGTCAGTTTAAAATCTCCAATTAACCAACCTCACTGTGCATGTCTTGGAAACAGCTGGAATAGAAAGGTTCGAGCATTCATACCCAACACAGAAAGGCCCAACTGGAATTGGGATTTGACTCAAGATGAAACAATAACAAAATAACTGTTAGTCACACGATCTGAGCGGCTTGGTTACATGGTTGACAGTTATTCGTAGAATAACAACAAACAAACCCCGCGCTGTGTGTGTGTAACATAATGTATCGGCGTGTACTCGCGGAACACTGCTGCTGGAGGTCTGCAAACAAGCACAAAACATAAACACACACACACACACACACGCGCACGCACAGAAGCACTGAAGAGCCTTGTGGCCGCATGCCTTTACACTTGCGTCTATGACTTCGGCTGTGCCCAGCTGTTGCACATTGACAGGACCACAGCCAGCAGTGTGCGTGTGTGCTTGTGTGTGTGTGTGTGTGTGAGTGTCCAGGACTGCTAGCTATTTCCTGAACTGTCTGTTGTGTTGTGCAGCTGCTGTTCTCTGGTGCTTCCACACAACAGCAAAGACTGACACAAACACCGACTCCTGTGTGGCAGGAAAAGTAATGCTTGTACCGCGCACGCGAGTACGGGAGTTTGTATTGGGATACTGAGAGGATTACATGTCGCTCTAATGTGCATTTGTGTGAGGTCCAGTTACCCCCGGTCTGATACGATCATCTGTGTGTGCAATCACCACAAAAGAATGCTGTTTCTGTTTCCTGCGACACGATATTGCAGTAATTAGGGGAACACAATTTCAATTTAGCCGTCTATTTTTGAAAGGTTTTTAAAATGAAACTGAAGACTCTTCAGTTGATTTTCAAACCTTTTGGGAATCAGTGAGGTTCCATTAAAGTCAAACCCGCTTAAATACTCCGTAACTTTACACGACATTAGAGACAATCTAATTATTGTGTTAGTCTGACAAAAATTGGACTTTCAAACACATTAGTTTGACTGACGTTGCACTACACCCATTTCCATCCTGCACTTAAATCCGGAAATAACAGAAGAAGCGAGTACACAGACGCATAAGACAATAGCGACAAAAACGTGATGAAATTCAGTCTGGTACATTTCTTTTTTTTGCTCTATCGTCTTAAAGAATCTGATATTTGAAAGTTTATGAATGGTGGAAAGACTGAATGGAGCTCAAAATGCTAACAACTTGCCACAACCTAAACAGGAAACCGCCTTATACTAACAAGCTGAAAGGGTGTGTGCCATCTACCATCGCAGAGGCGGACACATGTAGGTCAATAGATCGATTCCCCACTAATGGGACAATGATAGTAGTCCAACTCTAAGAAGTACAAGCATACAAGTTTGACAAACTAGACGAAGCAGATACTGAACACTGCACGACCCACCACGGTACTTTAAACAAACACACAGGTACTCATCAGCTAATCCCAGCTCTATGTTCTGCAATTGAAAGCTAATCTTCCATGACACCAGCTCCCAACCAGAGTCTGTGACTGAGACAAAAACAAAACCATCACTGATTCTTTTTTTTTCTTTTTTGTAAATGAGCCACTTCTGGCTGAAATAACTTTATTAATCGCAGGACTTGGAGCATGACGGAGCTTTCTGAGTTTGCCAAAAGACAAAAGAGGCAGAGGAAAGAGTTTGTGTGTGTGCGAGAGTGTGTGTGTGTGTGTGTGTGTCACAGAGAAGTGAGAGTGAGAAGTAGAGGGGAAAAGAGCGACTGCAGTACATTTCCATGCACATGTGCAGATTTACTCTTTGCGTGTGTTTGTCTATGCAAGTGTGAGTAAGGGATGGTTTGATCTTGTGTTGGAGTGTGTAAAGAGATTTTCCATCCATTAGGGTGGCTGCACTCCCAGACACACACGCACGCACATACACTCGAAGGCGTAAGGAAAGTCACTTCAAGGTCTGACAACTTATAACTCAACCTAAACACAATATATATAAGCTTTCAAATAATGTAGCACATTTTCTTTTTTTATGTTTTTGTTTTCTGTGTGTGTGTATGTATATATATATATATATATATATATATATATATATATATGATTGAAGGTACTCACCTACTCATCGTGTAGAAGGAAAGCCATGTGGACAATGAAAAAGAAGAAAACAAAGGAATTAGAACAGTATAGCAGGGACATTCTGAATGTATCATATACTTAATCACGCCACACATTCTTGACATATACTGGAAGAAAATTCACTGTTCCTAACATGATGTTCTTCTGTAAATCCGATTTTGGATTTCCACTACTTCATATGCCTGTTGTTGTAACCTCCACGTAACCTCCAAAACCATATTTTAAATTGGTTTAATAAGTTTCCACAAGATCGTGAACAAAAAAAAAGAAAGAAATCTTAACACAAAAAACAAACTCTGTGGATCTGGTTAACTTCAGCACTTTTCAAAGTGTCGGCCTGCCTTACTCATCCAATTATAGCCATAAGCAAACCACTCGCAGACCCAAAATATGTTATCCTGTTGCTTAACTGTCACACATGAGTAGTCATGCAGCATGAATGTGGTACAAATGAATTTCAGAGGCACAGAAAGGTTTGGTGTTTACTCATGCAAGGTTGTGGCCATGTTGTTGTTCCTGATAGTTGTTCCTTTTATTGATGTCACCCAAACATGTTGAAGCCCATTTCACCACCCACTGACTAAACCTACCCTCTGTGAAATGTTCCTATTATTAAATGTGTTAAGTTTGCCATGATAAAACACACAATCAAGCCTTCTAATTTGCAGATACATTTACAACTTATTCCTTTTAATTCTTCAATGACTTTGTCAGTAATCATTTTTCAATGGTTTGTCAGCATCATCTCATCAAAGAAGCGCAAATGTCACAGAGAGTCTGACTTAATGCAGAGGCCTATAACTGAACCACAGTAAACAACCTCAGATGACTTGGGTTTCCAAGCATGAGGAAGTTAGTGATCGGATGTCATCACTACTCACTCTGTTACCCACAATCCCTGGCATGATAGAAGCTCTGTTCCAATTCAGGGGTCACGTTCTTAAGAGGCTGCATTTGCTGTGTCACAGCAGTGCAATTTCACGCTACCATTTCTACATTAAAAGGCTCCTTAAATGTGGCAGAGAACCTTATGGGCAGGGGTACACAATACTATTGGCAAAATATCAGTATCTAATGACTAAAACAATAGGCTGACTAGGCTGCTACCTCCTTAAATCCTATACACTGGCACATTCTTAATGTTTATTTATTTTGCACAATGAAGAAAATGTATATCTGCATCTGCTGTGACACAAGTTTGCAAAATATCATGTCATTTTGCTGCAGAAGAGACTAAATGACCTCTGAGGTTAGGCACAAGGAAAATGTACAGTATATATATCAGTACTAAGCACTTCTGAAATACAGCAAGTCAGATATTGGCAAAAAGTCCAATAACGTGCATCCCTGCAGTGGAAGGACTCATCCCAGCATTTATTTGCATGTGCCAGTGAGAATGTCACTTTCATAAATGGAATACGGCAGCAAACGCTAAAGAAAAAAAGAAAAGTCCTTTCAGAATGTGTTTTTTTTATCATTTATTTAAATTTTGGGTTTAAATGTTATTTTCTTTAACCATTAGCAATGTATCACCAATCATTCATATTAACCCCCATGTGAAATGACTCTGCAATCAGCTTTGGTTGCATTCGACATCAGTGGGACCACAAGACCAAGGCGACGATGGTAATTTCCCCTTTGTCTGCTTCATTTCTGGTAGCCGTGCAGTCCTGCATCATTTCCTGTGCAAGCAGCCGTTAGCCAGAGGTGGGAAGATATGACTCGTGTTACTGCAATTGAGAAGGTTTTTTTGTGTACTTAAAGTAATTCTTTAACATTTGTAATGTTACTTTTACTTAAGTATGTTTTTTTGGAAGTGCTGCACTTCACTACATTTGAAATCACAACAGTTACTGAGTATTAAAAGATGTTGGCGTGAATGAAAGGTGAATTGGTGTTAATTAAGATCCCTGTGAGTGAGAAAGTTTGTGACCTTTGACCTATGTTGACTCATACATTCCGCGTTTACATATTTTATTTTGGCAGCACTTTCATTTGTAAAGGTTTGCTTTTAATTAAAAAGACACAAGATAGACCAGTACTTTTACTTGTACTTAAGTAAAATGTTATCAAAATAGTGGTAGTTTTACTTGAGTATAATATTTCAGTAATCTTTCCACCTCTGGTGTTATGAATGTTTGTTTAACACATGTTTTTTTCTTCCTTAGACTATCTGTGTTTCCGGCATGTTTGTGACATCACAATTCATGCACAAATAAACACCCCAGTGCAGGATAATCACTGGTAATGGGAATGTGATTTTATTGCCTTTTAGCAGGTTCACCCAGGTCCACTAATCTTGGGGTATAACGGTTAATTTTAGTGTGAAACAAGGTGGCTGACTGGGAAGTAGTTTCAGGAACTGCTCAAATGGTGCAACAGTAACTGATAAAAACTGGTGACACAAACAGGAAATCCTTCGCAGACCAGACTGTCCCTTAGTGATGACCACATCCTCCAAAGGAGGCAGCCCCTTAACTTAGATACAAGCCGAGACAGAGATTACATTTTCAGATGCTGTTGTGACTTTTCCAACAAAACAAATAAAATGACCCCACACCTCCTCCTACGTTGTGAATACACCACTCCACTTCATGTGGCCTCCTGCTCCAAATTTGGCGTTTTTCCTTGAATTAGAACTTCAGCACCACGTCTCAGATGAAATATAAATTATAGGTTAGTCAGTCCTTCTGGAAAAGGATGTCAGCAGAATTCCTACAATGTAAAGTAAATGTAATCACCGTCTCCCTGGAGGCAACTAATCGACGGAGTGAAAGTTTAATCATGGCCGTATGATGTTACTGTGACCAGCCTGCAGCCTTGTTGCGGAAAAGAGCACTACGTAATGGAATATTAGTGGGTCTTGTGTCTGGCTTACTACTGTGGCTGTGTTTCATCTCTCAATGGAACACACACACACACACACGCACACACGCACACACAAACACACAATAGTGGTGTCGTGAGCTGCCTGTGGTCTGGACACCGTCACAGGTTGTGGTCAACACTGCAGTGTCTGGGTTGTACACAATTTACACTTGTCTTTAAAGACACACACACACACACACACACACAGATACCAAGTGGAGCCTGCGGCTGTATAACAGGGCACAAGTGTATTTTACAGTTCTGGTAGCAACAAGTAAAGAATCACATCGAGCCAAAGATCACAAATGACAAGGAGGATTTACAATCTGTAAAATTTGATTTGGAGACAGAAAAACAAAATAATGTAAGAAAAGAATCCTTCAGGGAATGAAAATAAGAAACCTCAGAAAGTGCAGAGTTCTTTACCTCTATGCAAGGCTCTGTCCAAACCCGGTCCTCACTAATTCACTCACAGTCGCTCTGAGACGTATGTGGCCGCAGTCTTTTATCTGCATGAACGCAAATGGTTCCTGACTCAGCTGGCATCGCTCTACCTGCTACGGTTTCACAATGAACAGAAGGTATTGATACACTCCGAATTGTTCCACATGCACTGACTTACTGTGGTCACCAAAACAATACCAACACTGACCGCCATGTATTGAATTTCAATTTCCCCCTCAAATGAGAAAAATCTTTCATTAAAGAGCTGTGCTACAGTGACTCACTCCCTCGCTTACACACGCAAGCCCACGACCTCACACAAGTGCAGTGACAATAGAGCCATCTGTCAAAGTCACAGAGGCTACAAACAATATTTTCTGGTCTTTGCAACAAGGAAATGTTTGTGTGTTTGCACAAAAGAGGAAGTGAGTCGGTGAGATGTGATCACAAGTGGCGGCACAAGTACAGATGCCTTCTCACACAACAGTGTGATCAGATGGACGTTAATGGCGGGTTTGAGCAGAGCGCGAGTTGAAGCCAGAGAATCGCAGCATGAGCTCCCATCGTGCATCGCTGCATTTCAAATCTCTTTCACAGACACAAATTGTGGACCACTGCATTTACATGACAAGAAAATATGCCTTTGTTACATCAAGAACTTTACATGTAATTCCTCTGTGACGCTTTAATTCAAAGAAGGTGGCATAAGGGTACATTTTTAACATGATCTAAGACTCATGTTTACACAATCTTAGGACCATTAAGACCCTAAAATGTGATGAAACTAAAGGAGTAGTCTTAGTAAAATCTGCAGCCAGGAAGCTCCTGCAAAGATTAGGTCATGTGAGTCATCATTTTTTTAATTTAATGTTAGAAGCCAGAGTAATTTGTCATTAAATTGAAGTTTTATATGGGGTTATGTATAATATTTCTGACAATGCAGAATGTGTCATTTGCACTTGGTGCTGCAGACTTTTCTGGGACACTTTTCAAGGAAATCGCTCAGCCTAATGCCATAATACAACGTGTGTCTATGTGTGTGTGTGTGTGTGTGTGTGTGTGTGTGTGTGTGTGTGTGAGGGAGAGGGAGGATGGTGGAGGATGAGATCAAAAAAATGCTCTTAAACCCTCAGGCACGTACAGTACTTTGCTCATTAAGATACTCGCACCTTTTCTCTAACACAGCAAGGCCACTTATTCTTCACCGGATAGATGTGTTTTATTTATTGAATTAATTAATCAAAACTGTTGGATACTAAGAAATTGAGGAAAGGCACCTTATTTTTCCTCTGCTTTAGATTTTTCCTCTGCCTAGATTTTTGCTGAGGTTCCCGCTGGCGTGTTTACTCGTTTAATGCAGTATTAATGCAGTATTCAATCACTGTATTCAGCTTTTGAGAACCACAAATACATTGCATTTACACATAAATATTCATGTTTATTTACACTGTTTTTGTGAGTTACCTATGCACAAAAAAGCACCAAGTTGGGGCAAAGAAAAGATCTTGGCTTTTCTCATACAACAACAACATCATCTTTATTTTTTTTTAAAAAAACACCAGAATCTCCACTACTGCAACAAATCCTCTCCCAGGTGAGATTTTTGCCCTAAATGATTGTAAACGACATTACCTAATGTTGACAGGATACATTATGAAACAATTTGCCAAAATGTTGCATTCAAACATTTCATTCTCTTGATTTGACGGACTTCAGAAACATTGATATGCACTTGATTGTGTGATTTGCTAAAATGTACATTGTAATAGCGTGGTTTGTTTTCAGGGATACCAGGCAGAAGAGACCAGGCAGGAAGTCGCTGTGGGTCAGAGAGGACAGACAGACAGATTATGGTTGGGAGGTCTATCTATAGTGATGGCCAGTAACTAGAGGATGAGAAACAACAGGACTATTTTCAACCACTATCTGGCCACAAACTAGTGGCTGATCATCGACTCAAAGACAGAGATTGTGTGTGATACGTGTGCTGTTTAATTATGCATCGCTCCATCCAGACATGAGCTATTAAACTATTTAAAAACTGCCGAAGGCCGTTATGAAATTGCAATAACCACCTGTTTGTGAAAGTGTCTCCAAACTTTCTTGTCAGTCAGCTGCAGCATCTTGACAGCTGCTGCGGAGGCATCAGTGCGGCTGTGGAGTGTCAGTCGCTCCCCATGCACTTAGTGTATGCAACAGAAAGGGTGTGGTGGTGTAAAGGATACACCTTCCCTTTTTAACTGCTCTACATTCCCTCTGTCTACAGATCTCTCTCTCTCTCTCATACACACACACACATACACACAATGCCGTCTATATGCGAATAATGACTGGATGATCTAATGTGGTCTTTGACCCTTGACCTTTTGTCTCCATGCGGGCTCACAACTCATTTTCCCTGGGGCCCACACTGGTAGAGGTTTCAGCGTGTCTTAGCTGTGCATATGTGTAAGGCTTCGTTTTTTTCCTGTATGGCTGAATGTTCATGGGTATGTGTGTTAGCGTGTGTGTGTGTGTGTGTGTGTGTGTGTGTGCTCGGTTCCCCAGCATCTGGAACATATTCCCACTTCACCGCCGTTTATGGTAGAGCCATCATCGGCAGGATGCATGGTCATCTATGGAGCTCCCGGGCCCCCAGCTCTCTGCATTTAAGAGCCCCAGGAAGAGAGGCCCCACTTGGGGGAGCAGCCAGCCAACCTCCGCCGCCACAGATGCATCCATTATCCAGCTTGCTAGCTGGGGTCATGGCCCTATTTACCGGCTTTAACGGGCAAACTGGGTCAAAGGGGCCAATATGCCTGGGAAATATAAATGACACTAAGGAGTTTTGGAGTTGCAGCTTCAGAAGTCAAGTCGCTGTGCACCCTGTTTCTAAACGCAGGTGTTCACAGTCTGCATCTACTTGTCAATGAGGTGATAAACACTTGTGTCACCTGTTATTCATCTTTCTTTATCACTGCTTTGCTTGGATTACAGACCATTATATACCGCCAACGAGTAAACAACACGAGACAAGCTCCGTTTTCTTAATGAGGGCTCACTGTGCAGCATAATGATCCAAGTAAATGGATATAAAGTGGAACCACACGCCCCCAGAAAAGCCACACATCTTGTTTGTAGTCATGTCAAAGTACTTGTTAGCACACAATTAAGCGCTTTTAAGGCACTTGTAATGCGGAGTAAACATCATAAGTCTTTGGTAATGGTTACCATGGGAAAATTACAAAGACGGGGCAGCATGACACACACTGAAGCAAACTGGAGAGGCGATGCACGGGCTCTAAATCAGTTTGTTTAGTTAAACAGTAAAGCATCAGTGCTGGGAAATATTGCACATCATTTCACTTAGTGTTGCTTATTTTAGGTTTCAACATGTGGCTGATTTATTCTGTTGCATCTGTCTGTCTGTGCTGACTCAGTTCTGCAGTGTGAGTTTGAGAGGATCACAGAGGGTCAGGAGTTTGTCTTCTCCAAGGTCTTTTGCTTCCACGAGACGTTTGAAATCGTTGCTTAACGCAGGTGTTACCGATAACATTAACAGTGGCTGTGTTCCACTCTGGGTTGGTCAGGACAGTGAGTCAGCATCAGTCTTGTATACAGTACTTGAAAGCCATACTTGAGAAAAGTACCTTAAAGGTATCTTACCAGAAAATGACTTTGGTGGAAGTTAAAGTCACCTTTTAGAATATTACTTGAGCAAAAGTCTTAAAGTACCTGACATTTACTGTACTTGAGTATGAAAAGTACCATATCCTAAAAGTTCTGATGTTTACGGTAAACAACGAGCCGCTGGCGAAAAACAACTAGCGACAACAATCAGGCATTACGTCACCAACTCAACTTTTATTTTGTAGTAACGAGTAACGAAGATGGTTAAGGAGAATGTATCGGAGTAGAAGTACACATTTTATTTAAGAAATGTAGTGGAGTAAAAGTAAAAGAAATATAACAACGTAAAGTACAGATATGTGAAAATTCTACTCAAGTACAGCAACTGAGTATTTGTACTTTGTTACCTTACAACACTGGTCAGCATGCACTCTGAAAGGGAAGAAGCTAACTGGAACTCAGCCATCATTATTTGGATGATTTACACCTGTGTTTTTCCAACTGAGCCCTGTACAAATGTTGGATCCATCCAACTACTATTTTACAGCATTTACTGTTATGTCACAAAAACCTGGCTGTGTGACTGCTTTCAATTACTTTCTTACAAGTCTGCCTTTTACCTCACAATTCAATTTCATACTTTTCTCATGTTTCATTTGTGACTTGAAAAGGCCAAACGTCGTCTGTGGTGTTTCAGTTCTTCTCTCGGCAACAATGCAGTCAGACGACATCCACACTGCAACGTTTTTATTTGAAAAGAGCATTTTCACCACAAGGATTGAACTTGTGGTGTTCTGTATATTTGTTCTGAAAATGATTAAAACATGCATTTCACTGAACACGCTCAAACAGTGTGTGATAATTATTTAATCACACAATACTTGACTTAATAGGACATCTGTTTTAACAAGGGCTGACAATAATGACAGAAATGTTTTTATCTTTTGTTGCTGGAATAACCAGGTTTTTGTGATGATTTAATTTTGTGTAGGAGGTTACGTGTTAATAAGCTTTAGCCTACACTCTTTCAGTTTATTTATTTTAATTTCATTATTTGTAATGTTTTTTTTTGTTTAGTTTTTGCATGTGTTTGTGTAAGATGAACCAAAATGTAATTCATTCATCTTTCATTTATTCTGATTCTCTTCTCTGCAGTTGTTTCCACTGAGTGAAACGGTTCAGTTCGGTATATTTTTTTTTCGCGTTTCCATTAGGAATAGTACCAAAATAAGTGGCCCCAACCGTTCCACTTTCAGCACCCTTTTCTTGGCATACCAGAATAATGGTGCAGTACGGTACAGGGTGGATATAGACCCACGACAGTCAGCTGATTGGGCGTCACTCCCTTGCGACTGGTGTTTCTTTAATGGTGAGACTAACCGAGTGCTTTAACATTCCAAACCATACAGTACGATACCAAACCCTGTAAAAACTGTACCATGACTGAAACACGGCTTTAGTTTCAGGAAAATCTAACAAGAAACTGCAATGGTGAAAAAACCAGAGCAGGGATTTGTGTCACAGTGAAACTGATACTGACAGTAAGTGTAATGGAGATTGTCAGTTACAGCTGACAGTCAAGTTGTTGCCCAATAACCATCAATCATGAAGTGAATTTAGGTTATTTTGGGTCACCATTTTCAAAGGCCTCCATTTCTGCCCATTCAGACTAAAATGTATAGTTTTCAAAAAGAAAATAGAGACAGCAGTGTTTTCAAATGTCTCCATTTTTGTGGCTCAAAAACGCTGTTACAGTACATTCGGGAGTATTTGGTGAATGTGATGAGTGATGTGCTGCCAGGCAGGTTCACAGAATACTATTTTAGTTTCTTATTCAGGGATGGTGAGTCAACATTGAGATTAACCAAACACACCAAGTGGGATTGAGAGTAAAGTTCTCAGTCTGGATTTCGTGTGGATCCTATAGACTGGAAGCCGAGCCCTGGATCATCGGGGGGAGGTGATCGTACACAGAACAGTATACAGCATCCAGGTCAAATGCAGGAGTAGCGATGCCAGCTGCTGCTTCCTCCAGCTCACTCTCCACATCTGCTAGACTATGTATGTGGCTCAGTGCTGTGCGTACCAAGCGAATTACAAGGAGAAGGAGCAGCTTCCCTTACTGTCGCAGACAGACCATGTGGAGATTTTATTAAGATAGTTTGGGATTGCAGACGGGATACTGGTGGAGACATTGAGGCAAAGGAAGGAAGGGAAGAAAATCAGAGGAATGACGACAATGAAAATGGGCAAATCATATTATAGAAGTATGCTCTGCCTGAGCAGCAGGTAAAACACTACAAGAAACCACAGTTGGCAAAAACAGATTCATTTGGCGTTGACACCTGATTCCATCTGTTCTGGGAAATAACCGGGTTCAACGGACTTGATCTTTGTTCAGTTAGAGTGAGTTTGGAGAGTGGGAGGTGGAAAATGATGTAAACATGTATGGGGTTATTTTTACCAACATGGGTGTTGAAACAAACTTGCATGACAAACTGTACAGTTTGTCCTAATGAAAACACTGCCACCCAGAGCTATCCGGGCGTGACTGTGGCTTTGCGTAAAACACAGCCAACTAGACCACTCTGAGGTAACGGTACTGCAGTTAAAGTGCTGAGGATCTATTTCCAACCAACCTGCATCCAGGCTATGGCACTGAGGTTTGAGGTCTGCCTCGGTTCTTTTTTCAGTAGTTTACAGACTACTGCCAAAGTTGGCAAAGTTAATGCAAAGCTTTGTCTTGTCAACAAGGTTGTTTGTTTGAACAGTTTCAGCAAAGTGGGCTCATTAAACTTTAACACCAGCAGTGAGGGGAATAAGAGAGAGTGCCAGGGAGGGACGGGGGGGAGGAAGAGGGGTCATGTCTCCAAACTGTGCTACAGTCAATTATTTACACGCAGCTGACCTGACAGAACACCTTCTTCACTCTGTTACTCGCTGTGCTGACCTTTGATCATCTATTTATTCTGAAGAATAACATACGCCATGTACTGTATCCTGCAGGAAAAGAAGCCATTTCTTTTCCTGCATAACAATAATAACGAGAGACGACTTACGCTTCAATATACTACTGAACAAATGAAGTTAGGGTCAATAAATAACAATAAACACATAAAATAACATCTAAATGGACCTTGTGGGGCTACAGCGGTAGAGCGAGTCATCGTTGTAAGTTCGATTCCCATTTTACATGCTGATGTCGACGAGTGGTGGAGTGTGAGTAAAGACCCAGTGGCCTAATGGACAAGGTATCAGCCTCCGAAGCTGGGGATTGTGGGTTCAAGTCCCACCTGGGTCGGGCCTCTACAGGCTTAACTTATCTATGACCACTTCCTCTTGTGTAACACACTTTGAATGCTTAAATTTAAATCCAACTGTCCTTGTGTGAGACACTTAACCCCATGTTGTGGGTAAATGGCAAAACTGTAGGCTAAAGCAGCTCTGCATAAATATTTACCATTTTGTCACATATAGCCATATATAGTAAAGTACATATACATCCCAGATTTTAGGGCAATCCAACAAACAGTTACTGATTTTTTCCACGACCCCTGGAGCTTTTCGTTGAACTAATATTCTGTTTGGACTTTTTACTTCACCCCATAGAGTGGGAGTGAAGTATTATTTTTGGTGTCTCCGTGTGGCTGCAATATGAGCATCAGGGGTCGACAGAGGATTGTTAGAATGTGTGATAAACACACGTTGCCCAAGAATTTAGACCCTGGTGAGTCTGTTACACAGATACATTGGCAGAGGCTTGAATGGGGTGAAGTCAGCCATCTTTGAGAAGAAAAAAAAAAAGTCTTGCTTCTTGACAGACCCCAAAAAAGGTCAAACTATCATAATTTGAATTTCGGTTCAGTTAGGATGCAGAATTTACAGACATATCCTAAAATTATGTTTTGGCCATATTGTGACACTATCAAAGTGTTTATCCTTACAATTTTAAGATGCAAGGTGGTTTAAGGTGAGGGACTAACCATAGAATATGACTATGTGTGGAATGGGTTCCGTCATCCAGTAGTAATTAAGGCATTTTGATAGGGGCTGCACTACTGGCATGACTAAAAAGTAAGTTGGTAGTTGGGCAACATCCAGTATTCCTGTACAATGAGCCTTAAAATATCTTTGGCATCATGTGCACCACAACACTGGGCCGACATACCACTGGTACTTTGCAGGGTATTAGCTGGAGTATGATGTCTGTTGTGATTTAGGGACTAAATTATTATAATGACCTGTTGTTAGCTGTCTATAAAGGGAAAAAGTCAAATCTAAAAGTCAAATCTCAGCTACAAAGATATAGCTACTGAGTTTTTCAATGTATAACCATTATCATATGACACGTTTTTCCTCCCACAGGAAACATTCATAGTCACCATGACAAACTTACCAACTGTAGCAAACTAATGTAATTAGCTGAAGCTAACACCGTTAGTGGGTAGCTGTCTTTAATGAGTGGCTGACTCTCGGTGAGAGATTGATGGCAGCAGCTGCTCTGAGGCTTCTAAACACAAACACACACACACACGTACATCAAATCTTATTTCCCCATCTCTGTGGAGGACACTCATCGATATATTATATCCTCTAGCCCTTTACACTAAAGGCCTAACACTAATGTGAAACTAATTTCAACACTAAAATTAAAATGTAAGCCCTCATCACTTCACTAAAATGCCCTCACTAGATCTGAATGACTTTAAAATACGTAACTGCGTTATTTTTATGTCAGGTATTGCAATTTGATTTGAGCTTCAACCTTCAGTTGAATATTCACTGCTTGACGAAACGGACGATCACCACCGTAGATAACATCAAACTATGAACCTCCACACGAATGCTAGAGCATAAGAAGTTAGAGATATGAAATGTTTTAAAAACTCGTAAAAATGCATAAATTGGCATAAACCATTCAAAATAGATGATAAAAAAAACACATTACAATAAAACTGGAGCCTGCTATAATTGCAATGTTTCAAAGTGTGATTTTGATTTGAAAATGATTCAGTCCTCGCCCCTGTGACGTGGAGCCATACCAGTATAGAAACACCAAGAGGAAGATGCTCCACACACACACAAACACACACTTCCGTCTCAATGTGGACCTTTCATTCACAGACAGTCATGGCCAATTTATTAGATACACCTATTCAACTAGAAATGTCCACAAATATCTAGTCAGCTAATCTCATGGCACAAGCTCAGTGCCTTTAGTGGTCATGATGTCTTGCTGAATTTCAAAGTGAGTATCAGAACTGGGAAGAAAGGTGATTTAAGTGACTGGTGTGCTTGTCAGAGTATTTCAAAAACTGCTGATCTCCTGGGATTTTCACACAGCCATCTCGAGGGTTCACAGACAATGGTCCAAAACAGACAAAACATCCAGTGAGCAGCAGTTCTCTATAGGCGGAAATGAGTGTGTCTAGACTAGAGGTGAAACAATTAATCGATTATTAATCCATAACTAAATTAATCGACAACTATTTTGATAATCGATTCATCGGTTGAAAGCTTTTGCTTTTTGTTTAAGCTTCTTAAAAGTGAGTATTTTCTTCATTTCTTTGCTCTGGATAACAAAGAAATCATTAGAAGTTAATCATTTTGGTTTGTGGACAAAACGAGACATTTGAGAACATCATAATTTCCGGGTTTGACAAACAACAATCAACATTTTAATTTATTTTTTATTTTTTCCATATTTTATGGACCAAACGATGAATCGATTGATCGAGGAAATAATCAACAGATTAATCGATTATGAAAATAATCGTTAGTTGCAGCTCTAGTCCAGACTGCTTCAAGGCATATCAAACATCAATTTACTGTGAGTGTGTCTTCTTGCAAATGCATGTGTGTACATTCACACGAGAGGACCTACAAATAACATATAAACTTACTTAAGGAACATCTACATGCCCTAACACAGACTCACTGTCCGAGTAGATGCTTTTTCTTTTATATTTATTTATTGTTGTACTGAGAAAAAAACAACAACATCAAAGATGAACAAAAAGGACTGAGAAAGAAATGTATTTAGCGCTCCTTCCCCTCCTGCAGCCAGCTGGCCTCCCTCTGCCTCACAGACTCATTCATCCACCTGTTAATTAAATAGCTCATCAACACAAACAATCTCCCCGTGTCCTGCAGCGCAACAAACAATCTACTCCCCTTGTTTTCCCCGCCGCTTCATGACGACGTCTGGTGGGATCAAAGTCAGGAGAACCACACATCAGTGGGCAGATTTGGTGGAAATAATATAATGATGCCGAGGAAATGTTTACAGTAATAAAAAAGTGAAGTGGAAAAAAAACATGGAGAAATGCAAATGAGCTGATGATTAATGTGGCAATTACATCTAAATTTCGCTAGACTGCAACGATTTCTTTCCACATGCCGTCACAAGTATATTGAGAACTTAAGTAAACAAAGGCCAGAAAATATTCACACTGGATTTGTCCCATGTTGACTGGAAACATGGGACGGTGGTTTTATTGTTTGTTCAGTTGAAGATTTGGAAAAATTGGTATTCTTAACACCAGACTGTTTGATTTTTTTTTTTTTTTATCCCTCTGGTTTTTGTTTATCTTCATAATATCAGCATCTCCTGACACAGTTTTGATTAAGTCCACTGTAAGATAAATAACATGTAATAACATGGGCTCAGACAAGATTTATATCATGTTTGAGGGTAAAACATGACATGATTTAACTGCTAATTCTCCTCTATCTTCTCCATCTTTCACAGGAGCATCTTCCTCTCTCTCGCTCTCTTGCCATCCCGAATGATTTTGTCCTCCTCGATGTATTTATAGACTGCCTGGCTCTTCTGTTGGAGTCACGATCTGGACGGGACACGCACGGTGGATCACGAGGACTGTCGTGTTTCTGGAACGGGCTTTCTGAATCGAGCTGGACGCTCCCAAGGTTCACGTCTACAAACTCCAGGTTTCCGGAAGTAGTTAATGTAATCGTCAGGGTAATGAAAGCCTTTCAAAACATCAAGACTGCATTAGTCTTGGCATTCTTGAAATTCTTTGAATCTAAAAAAAAAATACATCTAATAGCTTGACAGCACTAAAAACAGATTTCGATCTCGTTTGAAATCCAGTTTATCAATCTTTAAAGTCTATAAACACAGAAATCTGAAGTGTATGCATGTTTCCGCAGGGTCGTGAAGTACAACGTTATCCAATCCAGTGCTTTACAGACATGTGGAAAACACATAATATCCCAAATAAAGCAGGCTATATACTGTATAGCAAGGTTTCCATTACATCAAAGATTCAGTGAGAGAAAACGTGCATGTATCTGTGTTTCCATCAACTGCTTCACCAAGATTAGCAGTAGGTAGAACACAAGTCTGCATCGCCACAGAAAGATACCAAGGTGCAACTTGATGAGAGCACCAATGGCGGTTCATATACAGTGGTGCTTCATGGCTGCTTCAATTCATTATTGTAATAATATTTGCTTCCTGCCCTAAGTGGAGGAATGTTGTGGTTTCCTCATCAGTCCACACAAACCTCCTCTCGCCCGCTGTACCCGCCATTTCCTCTATTTTTCCAGTGCATTGAGATGTGGAAGCAGAGGAGGGACCTTTCATGTCATTTCTAAATATTCTCTTTCATTCGCAGAAACTCTTTCCATTGCACTCGTTCTCATTCTTCCTTTTATTGGGTACGCCAAATTTAATGCAATATTTCAAGACTTTTTTTTCTCCAAATTTTCCGTGTTTCCATTCTGGTGTTGTGAAGCACAAATTGAAAATGTGCATGAAAACAGGCTGAAGGAAACCTAGGTAGCTAATCCTGCTCAAAGTTCTTGGCTTCCCATACCAGTCACAAGTTCAGAAGACACACAGCAGGAAAAACCCATGAGAGCAGACTCAGGCGCAGAACACAGAAACCCGTGAACCAGATCCCAAACGCCCAAAACTTCAAAAATCCTAACTGCATGACATCGGTCAAAGGTCACAGCTGAACTATGACATTGTTTATTCATCTCTAAACCTTCTACAAACATCTAATCCTCTTGGAATCAGGGTTAGCAAGACAAGACCTCTACCTCCACCATCCGACATTTCTTTTCTCTCATCATCTTCCACCCATCGCCACCTCGCTCCCTCTCTCTCTCTCTCTGGTGAGTACTGGTGAGTAAAAAAATAGAAAAGCCCACTTTATTTTATATCAACTATGAGTCTTCTTTTGTTTGACACATCATTTGCTGTATGGGAACATTTCCCTCCCCTGGAAACATTCCCAGCTTCTGTGTGAAACTCAAAACAATCTTAAAACAAAGATGAAAGAGCAACACTCTGCTCGTGGTAGTGCTTTGAATACAAGTACCCAAAAGAAAGACAAGAGAGATTTCGAGGCTTTGCCAAAGGTGAAATGTGCAACAATCTCAGCATATGGCCACAAAATGAGAAAAACAAAAGGGGACAGGAATGGTGTGTGAGTCATGTGTGTCACACAAATTATTTACTCCTATTAAATCTGGTTTAGATTAATCAAAAAAGCTGCAATGGTTTGTGTGCAGGGTTAAGTCAGTTCATTGTGTGTCAGGTTTTATTATTCAGGCCAGAAACTAAACTAAATTTAAATATTTCCCAACAAGAACACCTATTATCTATTTACCGTCTGGCATTTCTCTGGTCTTCACTAGGTTTGTGTGATGCTATGTGACAGGTGATGTCCAGGGGCGAGTGAAGGATTAGCACACCTCTGCTATCACAGGCTTGAATTCACACCCGTCCACTGCTCTAATCCCAACCCCATTGACACACATTAATCCCGTCTGTGAGTGTGTGTGCCAAGTGGCAACATACACAATGTCACTCATTGGTTTTGGGAACTGCTGTTTTTGAAACCTTGAGTTTGCAGTTCCATCTGCGTGATCTTGCTTTTCTGACACGAGAAGAGACCGTATTTGGACGAGGGGGTGGAGCTGGAAGGAGGAAGGTGTTTAGATTTCACATTTGTTTTATTCTGTCATTTATTTTGTTTTCTTTTAATCTTTTTGAACTTTTTATGAACTTATTCAGGTTATCTGGGCCAATCTTGTGTTCTCCCCGCATGCTACAGAACAGTTTCTGTTTTCCTTTGTTCATATTTGGTCCAAAATAGTCAAATTTATTGTTTGGATCTGCAAAACGAACCATTTGGCTGACCCAGCGGCATCGCTCTCCCTGAACACTGGTAGTGTAGAGCTCGTGCCAACCTCGTGCCAACCTTGAAAACTGCTGTAAAAACTCGCTTGAAGGGTGAACATTCATTTTTCAAAATGGACAATATTCAGCCAGTATTCAGTCAGTTGTAAGCTGAGGGCAGGGTTTTATGTTTGGTGACAGGGGAGGGAGGTCTTTTTCACTCTTGAGCAGTGGCGTGATTGTGATTGCAGTGTATTTGTTTTTTTAAATGTGTTTAAATTAAAAACATTTGAAAATCAAGTCATGCTACACACACGACACTACAATACCCACAATTCCCAACTCAGCAGAGTTCAGACAGCATGTTTGGCAGTTCGTCTGCAGAGCAGTAAAACTCTAGTAAAAGAAATTTACAAGCCTTCGAGAATTTTTAAACACTTCAGGCCGGACTTTGTTTCCACTGTTGGGACGAGGAAGAGAAGAGAAGAGAAGAGAAGAGAAGAGAAGAGAAGAGAAGAGAAGAGAAGAGAAGAGAAGAGAAGCACTTGTTTCCTGGAGTTTCCTGCAGTGAACTGACTGAAACAACGTAACTGAGTGCACTGATCTGCTGCTTCATATCGAGCACATGAAAAGAGCTGGTGGAGGATTATGTCACCAAAGCTTATGTCAGCTTTGGTGACTGCAATATTAAAGAGTGTCGGGCAACTGTACAGCATCATTAGGAGTGACCTGCAGGTCGAAACAAAGAGGGAGAGTAAAAAAAAAATGCTTTCCAGGTATTTCCCCTTCTGCTCGTTCTGTGATAAATAAATAAACTCTCGGTTTCAACTCACATTTATGCCACAAGAGCGAGTCACATAAGAGAGAGAAACTGCTTCACAGGTTCAACCATCTGTGCATGTTGCACTTCTGGCCGAGCTCCAGTCGGTGACGGCTCACAGAAAACACATCAGTGACTGGAGCGAAGCCAGAGGTGCATGGACGTTTCAATCCACGGTCGCTGCGCTAACAGTGTGACAGCGTCCCGTGATCGCTCTACCTACTGTAGATCTTGTAAACCTGTTCACAGCAGACACGACTTTTCATGGAGCAGCTCAAAGGTGCCGGTGGTGATTCACTCACACACACACACAGCACAGAAAATGTGTTCTGAGCGTGTGCACATGTCAGCGGGACTCTTTCTTCTTGTGCCATTCCACTCATGCAAAAATTTAAAGTGAGAGGAAAAAGCACAAGTCGCAGATGCGCTCCGCTACAGCTTTTCATGAGAAGCAGCAGCTGGAAATCTTCAGTCTGCAGCAACTTAAAACACCAAATACACTTCTCCAACAAAAGCAATCACTTAAGAGCGAGGATGATAGTTGTCCTAAACAAGGAGCAACAATTCCAAATCACAGAGAGAAACTGAACATGTTGATAGTGTAGTGTTAGCACTTAAGAACATCCAAGGATTTAAGTTCACAGTGGACACATTCTGAACCTTAAACCTAAAACAGAGTGGGAATGCCACCATGTTGAATTCTGACAAACCACAAATATAGAGGGATGTACTGCAGGGTAGAATTTTGCTGCTGTTGTCTGTCATGTCTGACCAGTATAATCTCTCTCTGGAAGTAAGTCATTTTGCAGATTCTGTTTCCATTTCTGTCTTTGTATGTCGGCCATGTTGATGGACTGGCCACCTGCCCATGGTGTGCCCTGCCTTTGACCCTGTGTCAGCTGGGACTGGATAAATGAATGGATGGATGTTTCTTGTTCTCGTTCACATTTAATGTTACATTCAGAGGAAACTTTTATTTTACTCGCACACGGACTCATTATGTGCACTTTTTTCGCCATAGCATCTGAAAAACAACGCTCTCGCCGGACCATTTTACTTAGGTAAAGGAAA
This sequence comes from Solea senegalensis, assembly GCF_019176455.1. NCBI lineage: Eukaryota > Metazoa > Chordata > Actinopteri > Pleuronectiformes > Soleidae > Solea > Solea senegalensis. Next base: position 15,662,669 of record NC_058035.1, read on the forward strand.
GCTGCAGAGATGAACACTTGCACTACAACAGACATTATGTTCTCCCCCCCACTTTATTACGAAGCATAGTGCACAAAAGGAATGCACCAGAGAGAGAAATGCAGGATGTGCAGACTGATTGTTTTGCATCATGTCTGAGACCATTTGTTCCCTCTCTGTTTATTGAGTTACACTTCCTGCCCTTCAGCTGCTTGAACAAATACTCTGCAACTCACTTCTTAACCCACAAACTGTGTCTCCATCATTCTCACTTTAATGCGCACGTCAAGTGGACGCATGTCATGTGATCAATCAGCCTGGATTCATACATGTGCATCAACAGTATAACTCCAACAAGTATGTACTGGAATCAATAAGTAATCAATAACCGTAATACACATATAACTGTATGTATGCACAAAATACGATAATAAATGAATGTAAATTGTGCATCAACTCAGAACTATAGTGGGGACCCGTGGGACGCAGGTACACCCATGCAAGTCTGGCCAGAAGTAGCCTTAATGGAATAACTGCAGCCAAAACGCTATACATCTGACATGGAAACAAGGCCATTCAAGTCCAGTATGCACGAGAACATAAGAACTGGGGGTGCAGAAAAATGGTGCTCTGGCCTGATAAGTCACAATTTGAAGTATTTGGCTGCAGCAGCAGGCAGTGTGTTTGCCAAAGGCCTGAGAGCAGTACAATAATGACTGTTGGTAATGGCAAGTTGGACATTTGGTCAGGTTGAACGGTGTGGTTGTTAATGCTGCACATCTGCTGCACTGTTTGACGCAGCCACACTGCTTACACATAATTAATTAGTCACCTTTCTCAGGTATTACAAACTGCTGGCTTCTGGCTTTCTGAATTTAATAAACGTGGAGACAATGGCACAAGTAACAAGACCTGCATAGATCCCAGACTGTCTCTTCTTCTATACTTCCCTGTGTGGACCTGCAGCTCCTGTAACGCACACAGTGAGACACAAAAATTGTGCTTCCCAACGTCAGTTTCAGAGTTGAGAAATATCTTCATTCTTTTCTTTGTTACGTGCCCACCAGTGACACTTGGTCCTGTTAGCAAAGATGGTGGATACTGTTTACATTCATGGAATGAGGTCCCATCCCCCTACGAGTGGGTCTAAAAAGTGCGGAATTAGCGGTTTCAAGCCTCGGACCAAGTGTCACTGGTGGGCACATAACAAAAAAAAGAATGAAGATATTTCTCGACTAAGGGGAAACTGAGGTTGGGAAGCACAATTTTTCAAAAAATACTACCCCTATTCTAAGAATACAAAGCTAAATGCAAATTGGTGAAGTATTCCTCTATAACCTCTAATGCAGGACGCAGAGTGAACTTTGTGAGGCCAGATAAAAACAAGTGTTTACTCAGTCACTTAACAGACCGTACTATAAACGCCATCTTCCATAATTCTGTATTTGCCACACACAGGCGTTGTAGAAAGGGAGTGAGAATTTCCACCTGGTGCCAAAAACAGTTTTTACAACAGTCATAACCATGGTGTACTTTGAAAGATGAATACTTGGATTTTACAACCAACCCTTCAAAATAAGTATAATCGTACGTAGAGAGGCAAAAACATGTTCTTGTATTAACAAGGCCTGCCATTGCACGCTTTGTTGGGGAGGATAATAAATATTGGACTATACTGTTCGTCATCTGCAAACTCACAGTTTAATACATATCTTTTATTTATCTTCCCTTCCCTTCCCTTATGCATACTTTTTTATTCCAGGTGGACTGTGTGTTCTTTTTTGACCTGTACATTTACAGGTTTTGACGCGTTACCATGGTTACTAATGATCAAGTACACATAGAGGCACCATCACCTATACACGATACAATTTAAACACCTTAGAAACACATGATTTTTGATGAAGATAAGATCATTAAATTATAAATCTGCAACACATTCTTGTGGTTGGTTTGGTTTCCGTTGCGATAACAAAGCTTTTCTCCACGTGATCTGCAGAATCTGGGTCCAAACCAGACCTGCGACCTTTTATATCAAAATAAAACACATCGCACTATGATGAACCAGTTTCTTTTACACTAACTAAACAGTTGAGGTTTTAAATCACTAATAAATAACACCTGTTTAACTTGAGCTGCAACTAACGATTATTTTCCACAATCGATTAATCGAGTAATCATTTGATCCATAAAATATCAGAAAATGTTAAAAAATGTTGATCAGTGTTTGTCAAGCCTGGAAATGATGATGATGTTCTCAAATGTCTTGTTTTGTCCATAAACCAAAATGAGTCAGTTTTTAATGATTTCTTTGTTACACAGAGGAAAGAAATGAAGAAAACATTAACATTTATGAGGCTAAAACAATCAGAATTCTTGTTTTAATCATGAAAAAAATTTAAAACCGATTAATCACTTATCGAGTAATTGTTTCAGCTCTATGTATATCCACATGCTGCGGCACATTAGCGCTAACCCTTATCATGACCTTTAATTTGATATCTCAAGCAGCTCAGATGTAACATTACAAACACTTTTTTTTTTTTTTTACAATGCGGAATACCTTTCATTTCCTATTTTTTAATCACAAAAAAATAAAATCTTTAATATAGAATATCAAAACTAGGAGCTGATCCTCTGGTTTACACAAGTAGCAGATATACAGTACTGTCATATTCCTACAATAAAAGACAAAAGACAGAAAATTATTCACCACAACAGAAACATACACACAAGATTTCTTTTTCTTTTTAACAGTGACCTCATATGTTTGTGAAGAACATAGTGTGTAATCCTCAGCCTGCATGAGTCACACAATGAAAGGAGCAGAGAGATCAAGGCATCGCGGTAACGGTAGTATATTTCCCAGCTGAGGGCTTAGGGGTTGGAAATAAAGACTTACAGTATTAGGTGAGAAATGACCAGCACACATCCTCAACACTTTGGATTCAACACACTCACACACGGCGAACTGCTTTTGTCCACAACCTCATCACAACCTCAGCATCTGATGAAAGATGCTGCATAATAAAGAAGAAATGAGGTCAGGGCAATTTTGACCATGCTATTTGCAATAATCATCTTTTCATCCATCCACGTACACATCCTTCAGAGGGTGCATTTAAAGGCTGATTAGACTGTACGTCCATAGGCCACTGATTTGAGCCTAGAGGATTACGTTTTTAAAACACTGGTTGTTTTATAATAAAATACAGTATATTGGGTGATTTTCTTTGCCATTTATTTTGTAAGTATTTCATATTTCTTAAAAGTGACAGATACAATTTGCATTTCACTTTTAATGTGGGTTCGACTTTTGCTTGTTTTCTTCTTAAATTGACATCCATTTTGTGCGAGGGGAAAAACAAAAGAAACACACAGTGTATGTCTGAGTTGCAGCGTTACAATGAAAAGAAAATTACCATAGCTCAAAGGAGCTTTGATCGTGTTTTGATTGACACGGGAGACTGAGCCATTATGGCGTTGTTGACTATGTCATGTTAGAGTGAAGTGAGAGCAATGTGGAACAAACTGGGGAGGAATTAATGCACTCCCACCTACAGCCTGAACCCCCTTTTCAATATGACAGAGATTAAGAAAAATACCATTTACATAAACAACACAGGGCTGACTGTGTGCTGTAGTATATAGTGTGTGTGTGTGTTGGATTTATTTTTCATTACCAAGCATATGAGGCCATTACAGATGATTACTAGGTCTGACAAACAAAACAAAAATATTACAACACTAGCATCTCTTTATTATAAACTAATAAATCAAGACAGAAGTGCAGGTCACCATGTCCTGAAGTGCAGAGAAGAGGTAGGAGGACAAAGAAGTAGATGAGATGCCAACAGTTTTAGTGGAATAACAGCTCGAGCATTAAACAAATGGGCTAAAAAAAATACAAATCTCTTTTCCAGATTTAACCAGTTCACAATTTTCTATACATTTCCTTAAAAGGAGGAAACTGTGATGAGACTGGAAAAGCTAAACCCAGCTTAATATTAATTTATAGTGATTTATCTTTTCCCAATTTATTTACAAATCATCACTAATGAAGTGTAAGAGCAGAGCATTCTAAATATTACTGCACAATCTTATAACTTACATTTATAGAAGAGCCGGAACGAAACACAACTAAATGAATGAAACTTTTCCAGGATTTCTCTCCAATCTACATGTTTTTTTCTAGGAAACATTAAAGGAGACAGAAATGCCGTCTTCATTCCAATGGCAGTCATGTGACTGTTTACACCGCCATTTTGGCAGGAAAAGCCTCTGCAACAGTGAACAGCCCCAGAGCCCCAGAGTTTCAGGCTGTTAAAGTTCACGGCGCACTTTAAACACACAAAGATCATGCGATATATTGTAGAAATTAATACATCTGACGCTTATAAAACCCTGCTGGTGCTTTTTATGAGTGTGGAAACAGCCGGAGCAGAGGTTCCAGACCTAAAGTAACTATTAGACATCGCAATAAGAGCATGTAAAGTTACATTCTGTATCTGATATGCCTTCAATGCTTGCATCAATTGCATATTATGGCAGTGATTCACCGTGGCTGTTTCTCAGGATTGTTGGTAAATGCTATCCTCTTAGCTTTTCACTGATCTATCCACCACCTTACGAATACAGCTGGCGAAGAGACGAGGCGCCTGACATATTATCTGGTATATACTGTGCTGCTGGTTACTATGTCTACGGATTGACATACAGTATAGTCTACAGCAATTTAGCGCTATGTTTTGTTTTCCAACTGTATAGGCTATTTTCTCCTCCATTTAAGCTCAAAACAGGGTGGTCTGGAGGACTCGGCAGCAGCAACTCTGACCGGCAAGCTGAAATATTGAGTTAGTCTCTCATTTCCAAAAGAACAGAAATGAACCATAATCTTTTTAATGTAAACTATTTCTCTCTCCACTGTTAATAAGCCAGCCTCCCGTCGAAAACTGCCACAAAATTGCCTTTGTCTTGCCACCGTTTCCTCCCATCAATCCAGCAGTTCACAGCCTGTGGTTGCATTTGGCCAGTTGACTGAGGCACAGATCAGCACATTTCCAGTAAGAAATCATCTGCTCCCTGAAGTGATTTCATATCTAATTGCTTTTATTGACTTGGCAGATCTGAAAATGGTAGCCACCCTCGTTGGCTCACTTAGCGAAAGCTTTAAAATGCACACAAGTGGAAAAGGAACAAAAATAACACATGGATTTAGCTGATGTCATCGGCACTGTTGGACAGTTGGACGGTTTGGTTCGATGGTTTCTGGATGTTAAACATCTTGAATGTTGACTGACTTGTATTTGAAAAAGATTTAACCTTTTAATGCAAAACACGTACACGCAGTATAACTGAGTTAAGAAAAAAAAACAAAAAAAAAAACAGGCTCTAAACTGTGGAGAAGTTTGGTGCATTACCAATATTTATGCTACTTCAGAACCAACTCAATGACCTTGAAGGATGTTTCTATATTGACTGTACTGCATTGATCTCATCGGTTTGTTTACTCCATTTTCAAGTACACAAGCACAGACCTTGCACCAACAAGCGAAGCAGTAATCAATTTTGTCTCCCACCCCAAATTAGGAATAGGGTATGTGTTGTCAGAGGGGAGGGCGTCACCATGGAAACGGCCATGGCGCGCAGACTGGGAGGCTTTGAGATAGAGGAAGGTGTGTGCGTGTTTGACATCAGTAATCACCTGAGCGGGTCATTTTCCGTGAACCTGCTCAGTTTTTACAGCATCTTGAGGAGAGCAGTGAGTGCTGCATGACTGGTGTAATTAGCCTCAGGAGCTATCGTGATGGAGAACCTCTCACTAACGCCGCGATGAATACTGCGTGAACACAAAGAGCCGAAAACAGCGCGGCTATTACACTGTTTCTGAGTGCGTTTACTGTCGAATCCATTTTAAAGACGGCGTCACTGCAATGAAAACCCAACCTCCAAATTCCTTCATTTGAATTTGCTACTTTGTCAAATAAGGTGAAAATAAATAAATAAAACTTTTGTGATCATGTACTACTTGTATTGAAATGTCAATAAGAAGATGAATGATGCTTTTCTGCTTTGTTGTAAGTCCATTTAATTTACATTTGTCCTCATCCCAATCAGCTTTGCTTTGCAGGTATGTGTATAAATACAATGTTTATTTTATTGCTAAACATTGCTATACAACTGCAATTGCACTATGAACTGGCTCATCGTCTGTCTTTAAATGTAATAAATTGGTGTGCTGTTACTTGCTCGCTGCGTCTTCACACTCTCTTTACTCGGAAGACTTTATATGCACAAGATTTGAGGTTTTAATCTTGAAAATGTTATTTGAGGTTTTAATCTTGAAAATGTTACCATCGTGTCACCGTGTTTCTCAAGTCCAAATGGCATGGACCCAAAACCAGAAGTTACATACACTACCAATGCAGGCGATGCTGATCTGCTTCACCCCGTTGTAAATTGATGTACCTTCAAAATAATCTACTAATAATCTTCTGAAAAGTGTCCCCCTTTCAGATGGGAGGAAGAAAAATGTGGCATCATTTATGTCAAACCACCTGGAACACCAACTCACCCTCCTACCTATCAGGATGGAGGTTTTGATTCTTCTTATCCAGTTACAGAGCAGGATCATGGGCCAGCTGTACTCTACATAACAGCGGTGTTTTTGTTTTGTTTTGTAGTATTAGGTTCACTGCTTTTCTTAATTATGAATAATAAAAATGATTCATAATGGAAAAAGCATTACAACTTCACACGCACATAGAAACTCAGACTCAGTCATATGCACAGTGGCTGCCAGAGACATCGAGTTAAAAGGATATTTTTTGGCCAGCGTTTGTAGTTTCTGAGCAATTATTTCAGGAACGACGGAATAAAAATGTTTTTCTTATTTCTGTTAATGCTTCCCAACACTTTTGTTATTGTTCTGCTCCTCTGCCCCTGCGGCACAAGACCACTGAGAAACCCATTATAAAAATGACACACAAGCACAAAACCTCCCACTGTGTCACACACACACACACACACACACACACACTTACACTTTGGCTGCACCGAGCCTTGTCATTGCATGGAGGAACATCTGTGTCACTGTTGTGGTAACAGTTATGTTGCGACTTCCATCCTCTCTCATATTTTTTCCAAGGGCTCTCATAAATAAAATGAGCACAAACTCAAAAATGCACATTGCAAGTTGTCAGTATGAATTAGGTGAACAGTGTGTTCTTACACCATGAAAGGGAAATACTGACAATCCCATTGACTGGACTTGTTTCCTTTTGTTCTTTATTCATAAAAAAGTCCAATTTAAAGAAGTTTGACTGAGTTTAAGCAGCCAAAACAACTTGTTTATAGTTGAGCTCAAGCTTGAGCTCGAGTTTTAAACTTTAACCAAAGTAGAAATGACAGGACTAAGACGTGGATTATGCTGCAGATTGCAGAACACTGGTGATGATAAGTATGTAGCGTGTAACTAAATCAACACTGGTTAAATCATCTTTTTCATGTAAAAGAAAGTTGGCACAGTTTCTGAGGTATTTTAATATCCTATAATCCCATTTGTTGGCTAAATAGTCTTAGTCCTCACCCCAAAGTTTATTTGGTGGCTGTCCTGAGGAATTATGATGATGGAATTTATTTGAATTTCTATTTTTAAGTAATTGCTATACAGGGGAAAGCTTGAGGGGAGTTTGCACTGATTCTAAGATCTGTACTTAAAAACTGATGTACCAATAAGGAAATGATGATAACTTGAACGTCACTTTGAGATTATTTAAGTGTGGAGTAGTGTGTGTTATAATTAAAATGTGCTGTGAAGGTGGTGCATAACGTGGTCTAAATTTCATTTTAGTTAATTGCCTTTTGTGCTGCACCACATTCGTAAAATAGTAAGACAATATTGAATAAGAGAGAGTTGTACATTTCCAGACACAGCATCGAAGGTAACTAAGGAGTCTTTTAAAGAGCCGCAATTAACTGTGACATAACTGCATTTGCTCATTTTGCTAATGACGTGAAGCATAACGTGTTCCCCAAAACCATTGTCTGAATATCAAAAGTCACTCACTTCTAAAGACTCCTTTTTCGTTTCCCCGCTAATACGCGTTAGGCATGAGTGGACGTCACCAATGGGTGTGACTGATAACACGCAAACCATGAGTCACATTATGCTGCTTAATCTGTCTGGGTTTTAGAGGAGGATGAAATCAGAGGGTTGGATTAGAAACGTATCCCTGACGCTGCTGGCCCAGCTGTGTGAACACATTTTCAACAAAAGATTGGGGAGAAAGAGAAGTGAGCTAAGGTGGTAAAAGGAGAGGAATAACAAGTGAAGAAGGATCAGAAAAACAGAAAAGCAGTTGACAGCAACAAATGCACAACCTGAGGTGGCCTCTGCTGATTTTATGGTACAGTTAAGAATCCAGAAGTGATGACTCGCACTCATCCTCATCTCTTCTGGAGCTGGGCCATGTCTGGAGCAGGTCTTTTGTTTAGTGTCTGCCCTAATATCTTTAAAGTGACTGAATCTGCTGTCAATGCACTATTTACTTTAGCGATCCTGGCCACGATTCATTTGCTGGTGTTTTCCAAATCATAATCTTCTCAGGGAGAAGACCTTAGAAGATGATGATCGCTTGTCTTGTGAGATTTGCATTATTCGTTTTCATTTTGTTGTGGTTGAGGAACAGTTGGCCTTTGTGTGCATCAGATGTTTACGTGTATGGTTCTTCTCCAGGCACGGGTTCACCCGGGGGCGTCTTCTCTCGATGCACTCACACATAACTGGGGGTGAATGAGGTCTCCAACATCCCTGCAGACGAGGGTAAGTGAAGGCCTTAGACCGCATTAGTTATGAGGGCTTTTGAGCTGTTGGGGTGGCTAAAAAAAACTTAATATGAAACAGCATTGCATCATGAGACAAGGTCTGATAATGGAACAGTAACGTGTTCAAAAACCAGGACCAAGTCCAAACAAACATAAATTATCCAAGTATTGTAGCCCAGTTTCCACAGGTCTGTCCCTCTCTTGCTCACTGTTCCTGCGTTATGCTGTGATGGCAGTCCAGGGATTTATTAGGTCTGGCTAAAAGTTCCTATTGTGTTTGTTCCAGGGTTAGTTTTATTTAATTCTAAACTGTGAAATTGAAATTATCTTCTCTTTTTTTGCATTGGGAATATTTTGTCTCCTCGCTTTGATATTTTTGGAAAATCTTTTTCAAAATAATACGTTGCTATTGTGTATTAGAAAACTCATACATATCGAGTTGATTTATACCACTATACGTGTTTTTATCATCCATACCACAGTTCAAAACTGCCGACTGGCCTCACGGAAACAGGATACAGACATTTTCTTTTCACCGGTGCCAACAATTTGATATCCCTCCATAGTTGAATTTTGAATGTTGCTGAATTTGCTGCTTCACATTTTAGTCAGGCAGTCACTGGTGTACATGCAACTCCTTTTGTGTGGTATTCTTTTCAGATTCAGACGTCATCTCAAGCTTTTATAAAAAATCTGCTGAGGGAATCCATTAACCAGACACCGTTTTCATCCTGAAGGTCAAAAGTACTGTGAGAGAACACTTCGCACAAAGCAGATAAAGCGCCTCTACTTTGTGTCACTTCTCCAAGCAAGTTTTCTATTTTAGCGCTTACATTTTCTTCCTCCTACCATCTGAGGTTGGAAGGCAAATAAAAAACATTGTTTCCATGAGTGATAGGACCTGGTACTCCTCTTAGTACCTGCTCTGATGATGTTCCAAGCAAGCTGAGCTGATACTTTGCCAGACTGCTGTCCACTGATTGGTCAGAGCAAGACGCTCGACATAAGAGTCAACGTGAACAATGTCAAACTGTAGATCAATTAAAATTTTACACTCCAAACTTACACTTTAATTAGCAGCTATTATCATGAATCAAGTGATCTAATTCAAGTGATTACCTGACCGTGCTGTTTACCTGTGCACGCATTCACAGCATTCATGCGCGTTCCTGCCTTTGCATCATCGCTTCATGGATTTACTCATTTATGTGCGGTAAGTTTTATCACGTCTCAGCGTGAGAAATGTCACTCACGCTGTTGTTATTTCCGCGCTTCGGTGCTGAAATGATGAACAGTTCAGGTGAACAGTTCAGGTGACCCCCAGATGCTCGGTTACACTAGCATGATTACAAAATTGACAAAATTACAACATATTAGCGCCTTTGTGCTAAAATGGGCTAGCTAGAACCCTGACAGCTCCATGCTAACCGAGTGGAACGTTCGGTAAGTATTTTTTTGCATTTCCAGTAGCAATAGTTCTAAAATAACCAGCCCCAACCATTCAAATGATTTGGTACCCTTCCCTTGGGGTACCAGAGTCATGGTATGGTACGGGTGAAGCTAGACCAGCTCCACTCACGACACTCAGCTGATTGGGCGACAGAAAAATGTCACTCCATTGTAACTGGTGTTTCTTCAAAGCAGTTTCAAAGCTGGCTTCCTTCATTGTTGTCCGTTGTGTTGCACTCGATGTCGTTGTTCGCTGTCCTCGTGCCGGTACAACGTCATGCTAACAGTAAAGGTACTCTTTTCAGTCAAAAGTAAGAAGAACCTGTATCAGTATCGATAAGATCCTAACGATACCCTTACCCTGTTTAATGAAAAGGCACAATTCTGAACTAAAAGCTAAGATCAATTCATCCACTCACTATTTAATACCACATGTTCAGCTTTAAAGGCAGGTGCAGGACTTTCCAAGCCAACCTGCCCTCCAACAACAGCCACTCAAAAAGCTATTAACAGCTGATATTCATCTGCAGCACTTATGGTAACCGAAAACACCTAACGTAACAGAAAACACCTGCACAGACAAATGCAGTGAATCACTGGACACCTTTGATGTTTGCTTCCTAACCTGCACTGTCTGAGGTCTGCATTTCCCACATTAAAGTGGGAAAGTGTTTTGCATTTATAAATCCATGTTGTTTCTCATCCTGGCGGCTGTTCTGCAGCATTAACTCTCTATATGCTTGACAAACAAATTACATTTGATTTTCTTAAATTTCCAGGCTCATTGAGCAGGATTGGTGTTTCATAAAATACCAACGTCTCGATTACGTGTGAAAGAGAGCAGCAGAGGAGATACATGGAGAGAGAAACGTTTACATTTAAGCTGTGAAGTGTCATCTTTAGCCTTTTGCCTCCGTATAAACTGCCTCATGCAGAATTAGATGGAGCTGACATTTAGCAAGTGTACAACACAGACTCGGAATTGTCCCCGTCCACTGCGCTCACACTCCCTCTCCCCTGTCTTGCCTTAACGCCTGAGTGAGTCGGCTGAAGTCAGTTTATATGAGAATTTGATGATCCTTTCTCCATCGAACACACACACACACACACACACACACAGATAGCTGTAACCTTTGAGTTGTGATCCTTATGAATGTCAGCCACTGGTTGATGAAGTTTAAACTTACTTCAAACTTAAATAGACCCATTTTCTTTCAACAGAAGTTTTTTTTTTTCCCCCAACATACCATGAACAACATGATGTGACCTGATGCCTCAGGTTGTCTGTGTTCTGTGTCTGTTTTCTCCAGATAAAGTTGAGTGTAAAATAGCCCGATCCCTAACCATTCCAAGTGTGTTGGAGCACCTATGTGGCCTTCAGTTAACATCAAAACTTCAAAAAGATGATCAGTTTGTCCAATGTAGGCTTGAGTGAAAACACTTACCAAAACTTAAGTATTAAGTATTATTTTAAAATTCTGCCAAATGAAAATAATAATTTTGCCTGAATGATACACACTGGACCTTTAACTGGAGACTCTAAATTGACCATAGGTGTGAATGTGAGAGTAAATGTTTGTTTGCCTCCATGGGACAAGCTGCTAGAGTGTACGCTACTCCTCATCCAATGTCAAACCCCCATTTAATGGACTTAACAAATAAGCAGTAAACTGCAGCTATTTTAGTTTAATCAAATGATAAAATGGATCTCTTTTGCTCTCTTGTTTTCACACAGACACACACACCTAACCCTAACACCAGGTCTTAACCCTCAAAAAGCCCTTTAAAGATGTAAGGACCAGCCAAAATGTCCACACTCTGCATGGTTAATAGGATTTTCGGTCCTCACAAAGCCACAAGAAAAAAAAAAACCCACACACACACACACTGTGAGAAGGTGTAATGTTATCCAAACAGCCACCTGTCTTGTTGTGTCAGGCTGGTCTCTCTGCTGTTCTGCAGGCCTTGGAGAAGGCTTACAGAGAGAAAACAGAGACTCACTCTACATTAGACTGACTCCTGTCAATGGACTGGGCCAAAAGCCTACACACACACACATACACACACACTACATGGAGAACATTTCACACACACACACACACACACACACACACACACACACACACACACACACACACACAGGCATTCACAGGGACATTCTCCCTCCTCTTCCCCGTTATCCTCTCATGCACACAGAGGGGGCACTTCTCATGCAGTGTAACATGACTTACACTGTATTGGTTGCTAGGGGCAACCCACTTTGGGGGGCAAAAACCCTTTTTTTTTTTGGTGGAGTCACTGGATAGAGACACACACATATGTTTGTACAAAAACAAATTCCAGAGAATAAAAAGCGGAACATTTTCTTCATAAATTGTTGAATATTTGCAGAGGAAGTCATAAACAGGAGTGACATTCGATGAATCATCGTTTACAGAAACAGTGCTTATTAGGTGTACACACACACACTATTCTGAACTACTTTATATCTACAACACTAACATGGCAATAATAATACACAATGATGCTTGGTGTAGGTGATTACAGACAAATGAAAACTATACAGCTATGAAAATGATCACAGGTTTCTAGAGAGCCCTCTATAATCCTACACATTGGTCATGTAAGTAGTCATTAGGTTACAATCATTTGTAATAGACTAATAGAATAGAATATTTGAATAAAAACATTCTATCATAAATCAGGGAAACCATAAATCAGAAAACACTGTCAATAGCATTGTATTTTGTCAGGAAGCCTGACTTAAACTGAAGCCCTTCAGCTTTTAACAGAACATTTGTTCAATTTTGTATAAAGACGGATTTTCTGTCTTTCTGCTGTCGTCTTTTCCAAAGAGCTACTGAATTCTCCACCATGGATCTACGGATAAAACTGCAGACAATATTTTTGGCTCAGTCTCCCTTTAAGGGTTCAGAGGAGCAGGGAGGCATCATTCTCTGAGGTTTAATGAAGAACCAACAATCCAACAGAAGAGACCCCTTGATCTCATAACGAGGGACAATAAAGATTCCCAACTCAGTAAACAAAGAGAAACAGATGATGGACAGCTCGCGTGGTCCTCGGGGGGAAACGCTATCCAAGAAGGACATGTGTTGGCTCCTGATGGCGTTGAAAATAAAAAAATAAGTAAAAAAAAAGAGCCAGACTCAGTTAGTTTCATTAAACTCGTGCACATGTGCCAAAAATTCTTCACTAACAGCACTTCAAAGAGTGGCCATGGTCTGACGCCTCCACAACAAAAGAGGCATCTTTAAAGGGCAATAAAGGAACACTGATTCACAACAGATTCAGCAACACAGAGAGGGAGACAGAGAAAGAGTGATTTTAATATTTAAATCAAAATGTGGTGGGAACACTGTCGGCTGGTTCTGCCGTTTATAAGCTGCTTCAAAAAGCAGCCTCTCCATATGTCAAATTTACAGCGCACCATTAAAATGTTCAGTGAGGCACAAGACGACTACTGACGAGACAGATTGGTCAAGTGTGACTTATTTTTTTTTGCCTTCAGGGGGATAAGCTCTTCTTTGTACCTCTATTATGGCATATTTCCACCGGCTCTACTCGCCTCGCCTCGCACTCCGGCAAGGTTCCAAAAGCGTGCTGAGTAGGTACTATGCGATGATTGGTCAGACTGCCCGCATCTGAATGGAATCAAGCCGAACAGCCGCGAACTGTAGATCGGTTAAACGGCTTAACTATCCTAAAAACGTGGGTTATTCTCCAACAACTACCAGGGAAATCTCTATATTTAACGGCGGAGTCTATAGGTGTATTTAGTGACAGCACCGTCGATCGCGAGCGACATCACAGACCCTGCCGCTGTAGTCTGTGGAGTAGGAGTCTGTACTCCGGAGACGTGTGGAGAGAAATCACACCGAAATGTAGATAAGTTAAATTTTCTTAACAATCTTAAAAACGTGGGTTGATCTCCAACAACTACAGGAGTCTGGTGTAAAGTCACTAGTCACTTGTTTGTGTGTGTGTGTGTGTGTGTGTGTCGCGTATAAAACAAAGTCACCGCAGTTTCACGCAGCCATGCAGCGATGACTCAGCCCACGTTGAGTAGGTACTTTTTATTGTAGTGGAGATTCAACCTAACCGTGCCACAAGGCACTCGCTGAGGCGAGTAGAGCCGGTGGAAATACGCCATTAGAGTTCATGAGCATGGGAAATATGTCCAAAAAGTATCATCATATAGAGTATTTTACCACATTGATTGATATTTAGGGGCCACACGGTTGGTGTAGTGTTTGGCACTCTTGCTTTTGCCCAGTCGGGGCCTTTTGGGGCCTTTCTGCATGGAGTTTGCATTTTCTCCCCCATGTGTGCGTGAGTTTTCTCCGGGTTTCCTCTCACAGTCCAAAAACATGCAGATTTGGGGAGCAGGGAACTTGGACACTCTAAATTGACCACAAGTGAGAGTGGATGGACTCGCCATTTACCCTATGTCAGCAGGGACTGGCACCAGCGCCCCCCCGCCACCCTCATGTGGAGGATAAAGCGGTAGAAGGTGAGTGCGTGAGTGATGGATATTTGGAACAAATTTGGCGATACTGAGTTTAAAGCATCCAGACTGAAGCCTGATGAAGCCACAAAACACGACAAAGCCTTCTGGTTTGAAAGGCGACTCCTCTATTTGCAATAAGAACTCAATATGAAAGGAAGTCTAGGGGAAAATGAGCCTACTTCTGACATGATAAATATTGTCATGGTCTCAACTACAAGAAAATAGCACACATGAGTGGACACCACTGTGACTGATATAGTCCAACAGATGTCTGGATGCAGGTGACTCAGTTTCTGGTTTCAGAAACTGACACGGTGCCGTTTAAATGGTGAATCTGGAGGCTTCACATTGGCAGTTCTTTTTTTAATATATAGTTGATTTGTAGGGATGGCTCAACACCATCTGTAATCAATACTGATAACATTAAGATAACATTGAGTATCTCCTTATACCAACTGTTACACTTGTTTTACAATAAAAATAACTTCTGTGCTGACGCATTTGCCAGCTATTAGCCATAACCAGCCATGTCAAAAACATCACGCTCCCATAAAGCACAGGAAATATACACTTTGACTTTATTGCTTCTTGCTTTCTTTGAATGTTTTGGTTTTGGATTATTATTGGAATTTCCCTTTTCTCCAGATGCAGTGGTTTTGATCACTAATACTGTGTATCGTGTAGAATCATGACCATCTATTAACATACAAAATAAAACAACTGCTGTTCTGACTGTAATTGCTAGTGCTGCAGATGAGCAGGTCCAACCAGAATAAGCATGCATTTTCATATTCTCAATGTGGTTGCTTTTCAAGTGATGGAAAAGGTTTGTTTGGGTTTCCCATCCTGTTTGAACCAACCAGTGACATATTTTTGCAGACCAGCTTAACTATTTCCACTTAACTGACGTTATGTTATCCCTTTTTTTGTCAACAATGTCCTTAAGTTCAGAGGAAAATTCACTTATATATCTTTTTATCACACTCCTATAACTGTTGGGCGCTCACCTCCGTCTGTGTCCTTCTTGTATGCTGTGTGATGCTGGTTTGATACGGATGCTGAGCCGGTTACTATATAGTCGAGGCAAGACGGAGCAGAAACGCAACATAATTGGCCACATTTGCATAAAAGCCCTCAAGTATATGTGCATTCATATTTTGATGCCCGAGGCATTGTTACACAGAGAGCTATACATCTGAATTTCTGAGACTGAATGTCAAATGGCTTGTTGTTCCCTGCTGTGAAATGTCAATCAATTTGGCTAAAAGCCTCAGTGAATTTTACCGTTGGAAAACGTTATAAAATAACGTGTGCTCGCGTCTTCTTTCCAAATGTTACTGAGATCGATTTAGCAGATGCATCCACTACTGGGTGCCGTACGTTATGAATACTCGGGGAGCGGGGATGGCGGTTACACATTATGGGTCATTATAAATTTGCTACAAAATGATTTTTTTGGAAAAAGTGACAGCCCTACTATGTGGAGACAGTCAGCATCTTTCCATGCACAGTCAAGCAGTCGACTATGCAGTTCAACTGTTCTTGTCCTCGTATACAAGCACTGGTATGGAATCTATTTACTGAATATTGAATATTTCCTCTGCACAAGTGTGTTCACCTCACTTGGGGGCGAAACACCCCCTTTCAGCTTGTTATAAGGCAGTTTCTGGTTCGTAAAGTCTGTCTCATGCCGGCCTGAATTCCACCGGTTTGCCTCGGCATGGCGCGGCGTGACTAAGTTTTGTTTCCACTAGCATAGTAAGTGGTACCAGGTACTTCGTTTGGTACCTGCTCTGGCGAGGTTCCAAGCGAGTAGTTGCTATGCATGATGTCGCCAGACTTGCCGTCACAGGAAGAGACGTCACACAAGAATTAAGCCGAACAATGAAGAGTAGACTCAACAATCCTAAAAACGTGGGTTAATCTCCAACAATTACCAGGGAAATGTCTAAAATCTGGTGTATTTAGCGACAACAATGCTGATCGTGACCGGCATCACAAACCATGCTGCTGTATTTCAGTGCACTGTCATGGAGGAAGTACTGAACAAATAGTTTTAACTGATTCTAATGATTCAGTTACACTGTAAACAACTGCTTTACGAGTCACTTGTGTGAGTGTCGCGTTTAAAACTAAGTCACCGCAGTTTCATGCAGTGTTAGTGTGACATCACGACATTTAAGTGCAGTACTATGTCAGTCCAATTAATACATGCATTTGTAAAAGTCCAATTTTAGTCAAACACAACCAACAACAATGCCACGTAAACATACTGAGGGACAATGAGAGGAAAGAGTGGAGAGACACACTATTTTTCGGTCCATTTCTGTCACTCCACACATTTAAACTGCCATAGGACAAAGCACAAAGGAGGATTTATCGTTCCCCTCCCTCCTCGCTATGCTACCTCATCAAAGTGTTAGGTGAGAACGGGCATACATTCACTGACAAACAGCCAAACCTCACAAGCAGAGATGACCACCTCTTTGTGGAGTTCTGGCTCCTGATTGGATTAAGTGTTGTGTGATATAGTGGAAAAGCTTCTCCAGAGCCTGAGAATGAGAAACTCAGGTCACTGAGCAAACACTGTAGATCAGAGACAGCTGTCAGAATATAAGTATTTCACTGTCAGCAGCTTTAACTTCTGTGTAAATGCATTTTAGAAGTTTATTCTACTTTAAACAAAAATCCAATGGATGTTATTGTGCTTATAGGGCTGGAATAATATGCTTTTGACAAAATTCTATTGTATAAGAACACATGGCTGCTGATTCCATTTGAAAAGCTATTCTGATTTATTGCACTTCTTCAAGAATTGCAATTCAATAGAATAATTTTCTTTTCCTCCTGAATCCAAAACTGAATGATACATTTTCTTGAGGCAAAAACCAACCGGTCATTTTCACATTTTAACATTCAGCCACCCTGGCTAAAATAACACAAGCACAACCAGCCCAAGTAGAAAATACAGAGGGTTGTTTTTTTTTTAGCTTTGACGACTCAGTTTTCACTGAGCTAGTGCTGAAAATAAAATAAAATGAACACACTGTGTCAAAACAGGACTCAGTACAAATGTGAGGATTTCACATTTCACAAAACACTAATAAAAAAAAAAATCAACTTTTTGAGGCTTGAATTGGACACTGTCACTTTTAGCTGTTCCTGTTCATCGATCCAGTTAAAAAGTAGCTTTAAAATCTTAACACGGGGGTGTGAAACGTACGGCTCACAGACCAGAACCGGCACAGCAGAGCGTTCATTCCGGCCTGCAGGATCAATTTGTGGAAATTTGTAAAAACATACTTTATTAAATGTTTAAAAAAAAAGAAGGAAACATTTGGAGTTCTTGTTGATTTAAAGGTTATGATGCTATTATCTGACTGGTCCAGCCCACTTGAGATCAAGCGCTATATGTGGCCCCTGAACTGAAATGACACGCTTGTTCTAATATAAATCTTAACATTTGATTATCTTCCCCTTGTATAAAGTTAGTGTACGATAAAAAAATGTCCATCACAAGCTTCCTTGGCACATATTGGAGCGAGACAAATAAACAACATGGGTGACTAGGTATTTCACACCTCTACCCTTCTGTGTGTAATGTTATTTCACTATGCCCCCTGTTTACTTCCATTTTTTCTCACACAATCTGTCTCCCCTTTTCCTTCCCCCACTTCTAATGTGCCCCGTCTCCTGTGACTCTCAACCCTTCCCTAATTACTAAACAGGCATGACAAATGATGCTCCCAAACTCTTCCACAAAAGAAAACATGTCAGACCAAGCAAACACCTGTTCATGCAGTATTCATTCTCAATCCCCAACTCTGTCTCAACCTGTTGGTGTGGGAGAGCTGGTGCTGTTCTGTCTCTGAATCAATGTGTCACCAGGGAAAACGTGTACGACTAACCAAAATAAAGTATTCACAACGCTGAGCTCTGAGTGTGCGCGCGTAATTATGATGTGTTGAGATGTATATACTGTATATATATGTTTATACAGAGCACAACGAGCCGCCTGGCATGTGTGTATGTGAAATATTCACCCCGTCACTCCAGGTGGTTTAGCTGTGCCGATACACACGGCTCATATAGTTCCTGCCACATCTGTATTGGTATATGATTTTTATCCAAGGGCCATGAAGGGAAGGGAAGGGTGATGCATGTGCATGTCTGTACCTGCATTATTAATATTGAGGGGCATGTTTATTCACGGTAAGAACTCTCCTTTGGGGTTAAAATAACAACCCCGAGTATTTAAAATCATTAATTTTATGGTGAAGAAGGATATATACATATATATAGAGAGAGAGAGAGGGAGAGAGAGCATATAAGCTCATACAGAAGCAGCTCTCCTGTGGAATGCTGTAAGTATGGACCTGTCATAACTGTACTTCTTTTTGACATTTAAGCTGAAGGTCAGAAAATGTATTACTGACTCATTGGTCCAGTGTGGTTCACAGCCTTTCTCATCTATTGATTCTATGAAGTCCTTTTACATTCAGCCATAAAATATGCAGAGTGTGTGTGTGTTTGTGTGTGTGTATCTGCATGCGTGACCCTCCAGTGAGAAAAACAAATGTCCTTTTTGGCGTGGAAAAATAAAGTCTATGCAGATTTTTTTTTCACGAGATGGAGAATTTACCATGCAAAGGCTTGTCCACTGACTAACAGGGAACATGAGCTGGGCTGAGACTATCATGGGAATCGTAACGTCTACCCTGTTTACGTAATTCACAGAAAAACAGATAAATAAAACACATTTTGTGGTTTAAATGGGGTTGGCCACGTTTTAATGGGATAATGAGCACTTTCATTATATTCTGTACATATAGATGAGAATACCACTGATGGATTTTGAGTGAACTTTGCAATGAGTGTGTTTTCAATAAAGAGAGCGAGAGAGAGAAGTATGTGCGTCGTGCGGTAATATGTGTGGGTGTGCGCACAGAGGTTCTGTAAGTGAGTGCTTTCATTGTTAGGAGAACTGACAGGGTAACGTCCAGAGTGTGTGACGTGAACCCAGCAGCAGTGTACTGTGTGTGGGCAGGAAGGACACAGGAGCTCAGCCTGTCTCCATCCATCAGCGCCGCAGTCTGCTCAGCAAACTGGCACCTGATGATGATGTACGAGAGGACTGCCAGATGACTAACAAGAAAACACACACTGATGTGCACACACTCACACACACACACACACCGAGCATCAGATCCACTGTGAAACCCCATATTATTACACAGGGAGGAAACTCTGTGCAGCAGTAGCTTTGCATGTGTGTCTCATTCCCCTAGGATTTATCCTCTGCACAAATCCTGACCGACTATTGTGGTCGCGAGACTATCTTTGCTTGGTCTCCAGAGATTGTCAGCTCAGACCACAGATTTGTTTGTTACTCTGCCATTTATGGCGTAGAATCAGAATGACTTCCACACGCCACTTTTCAGATGCTTTGGTGTTGTGATAGTTTAGTTTGTCTGCGTCCTCAGTAATCACCCCCAAAACAACACGTCACCGTTGTCTTCTTCTGATGAACAAGGAGTGCATGGATGCAGGGCAAGCTGAGCTCACAGTGCCCTCTGCTGGACGACTTGGTTATTACTTCAAACTGTCTGATGCACTTTTAGGCTATGGATCAGAGATGGGAGTAAGTCACACATCAGCATGTCTTAACCTTTAAGTCTAAAGCAAGTCCAAAGTCATTCTTGTGAGAATAAAGCAAGTTACAAGTCAAGTTGTATAAATTTAGAAGATGAAGATGATTTCCCAGATATTCCACTTTTAAATATGCTCAAAAGTGATTTTGAACTGTACCAGAAACACTGTATTACTCATACAATGCAAGGACTGCTTCATGGTCCTATACAACTGTATATATCTATATATATATATATATAGATATATACAGTTAACACCAATAAAATGTAAAATGAAAACAAATAAAACTACAGAGCCTAACATGACTTATCATAATCAGCTGTTAACTAGCAACAGCTCAGAAGAGCAACTGACTGACTTCCTGTCTTACCTTCCTTTGTGGTTTTGGAAGTGTTAAATGAAATTTCACATAGTGGCGTTGGCGTCATGTGACTCGAGTCCCCGACCTCTGCTATAGATAGTTTGAACTTGAACTTTTAAATGTTCCTTAATACTTACAATTCCTTATCTAGCATATCAGCCATGTTTCAAAAATTCCATTCGAATAAAATAACATTATAGAATTACATTTCATAGGAACATAAGATTACCTTTATTTTGACATATCACACTTACATGTTTGAGGCAAACTTCTTACCCAGAGATACAGAGGTTGGCAGTGATATTTCTTAATTGTTTTTTTTTGCTCTCAGTGCAAGACAAAATTCTCCTTTTGGGACAGGAAAGGTCTCATTAAATATGAGCAATATGAGAGATGTCTGCCAAGCAGCCGACCACAATTGGAGTCCAGTTTGAGACCAAAAGTTGAGTCTATCATGTCCCAGTGTGTTTTACTGCCACTATGAGGACACCTAATGAGTTTTAACGCTTAACCCTACAACATGTGTTTCTTATGCAGAGGTTGCTGATGTTTTCTGGGTCCTAACCAGGTGCCTTTTGTGTTAAATCCAACTCTATTCATGATCAAAGAATGGTTATCATCACCTGCATTTCCTAATTTCTGCTAAAAGGAGACATGCAAATATATTGACATCATTTTGCTTCAGAAAATATTCCTTATGAAACATGACTGAGTTCTGTGGGAACGTAGTTTTTAGGAGACTGCGTTTCAGATATACTTTATACCTGAATTAACGACATATTCCTCTATTTTCCTTCCCTTCACTGGCTGCCTCTGCATGTTTTAGCACTGATTTCAAAAGATTGCTCTTGATTTTTAAGGGCCTGACTTGTATGACAGCAGCATCTAAATCGTCACTTACCCGCCTGCAGATTCACAGTAAAGCCCTGCAAGCTCGTCATCAGTCAAGGTTCTTCGTGTTCTGCTTGAGGAGACATATCTAAGGTATTTTTCTGATCGCTTCTCAGACGTGAATATCTAAAAGGTCAAAAACAAGCTGCTGAAGTAAAAGCAGACGTGAACTGAGCTTCTGTAGTGAGTGACAGAGACGCTGCTGTGAGGAAGTCGTGTTTTCTCTTGCAGCAACTTTCGGACACACACACAAACAGACGCTGTCTGTACTGTACATGCCAGGACTGTGAGGGTTAAGATAAAACGTTTTGTGGATGCTTTTTGACATATTTAGCCAAGGAGGCGGGCACTGCTTTTCTCACTCCCCAGGTGAGTCTGCAGAGCTTTTAAAAGGATGACCCTTGGTCCGTAAATCAACTCACTGCCATCTTGTCATCTCACTTTACGAGCCTAGCTGTAATAGTTGTGCTTTCCTTCCATTAGTCATGACATGAAACACAACACTCACCACAGACACACAAACAAAACACTGCAACACTGAGCAACACAGTCTTGTTGAGAGTCTTGTGGAGCTCATCTGATTGAATGTTGGAAAATAACAGTGTCATGTTCTAAGCGACTGTGCAAGGTTCCCCACTTGAAAGGGATTGATTTTCTATCCAAAAAAGAACTGGATTCCACTCAAACACTTTATGATCCTCATTCATTTTTATTCCATTCCATTAAATTTCTCACTTTCAGTTGATGGCTGATGAATAGTAACCCATTGAATAGTAAATGCAAATTGCTGAATGCAAACTAAAATCAACTTAATCATTGTTAGTCATCTTAAATAATAACATAAACATTTCTTCTATCAACCAGTTTTCTTTTCAATCTCTTCACATTAAGCATTATTAGTTTTGTCTGAAGGAGAAAAACATTATTTTTAATCAAATTAAAACATGTATTATATTTCTAACTAATATTTTAACTCATTTTCATCCACCACACCCTTAATGTGCAAAATCCCATCATTAAAGTGTCTATATATGATAATTAATTCCGCACCACTTGTGACTAACTAATCCCATCCTAAATAATAAATAGCTTTTCCCTCATTATTTCAACCAAATGCCAGCGACTCAAACATGAGCAATATAAATAATAACATGGAATAACGGCGGCGATGTCTGCCAACAAACAGTCACAGTCTCAAAGTTGATATGAAGTAGGCATGGGACGATATAAAAATGTCCCACCACGATGATCCTGACCAAAAAAAGCGATTGATGACTGAAAAATATGTTTAAATATAATTTTTTTCAATTCTTACACAGGCCTAGCTTTCCGTCTGCACATACGGTGGTCAGAAAGATCGCAAACAGGATACATATTTCATTTAATAAGCTCATAATAAATCCTAAATGAGGAAAGATGCAGCTCTCCATTGTGGATAAATCGTCCACTATTTTGATGATTTAATCATTTTTTTTTAATTCTTAAAATTCTTAAATTTTCTCATCCATATAACAATGAAATCATTAAAATGCAATTGTTTTAGTTTATTAGCACATTATATAAAAGAAAATCTAAAATCGGTATAGATAAGATGTTACGCAGGGGAGGTTAGATGTCTGAAAGGCTTATAAAGATTATTTTTTGGCAATTTTGTTAACAAGAGAACATTATAATTTTGAGTTTCAGGAACAACCGATCAACAGCTTACAACATTTTCGGACATTTATGGTAAAGAATCATCATAAAAAGAAAATATTGGTGTTTTTCTTCATTCACGATTCTCACAATAATAGAAACTCACCACACTGAACTTATTGTACGTGCTTTGTATCGCGATGATATCGTATATATGGTCACTAATATGAAGTATGCAGTCTTTCTCCATCAAAGCCAACCCAACACACACTCACACACAACCTACACACTTCCTCTGTGACCCGCTTGAATGTCACAGTATATTTGTCATTGCCGTGTCCAC
The DNA here is from genome assembly GCF_019176455.1 of Solea senegalensis. Taxonomy (NCBI): domain Eukaryota; kingdom Metazoa; phylum Chordata; class Actinopteri; order Pleuronectiformes; family Soleidae; genus Solea; species Solea senegalensis. Next base: position 15,686,333 of record NC_058035.1, read on the forward strand.
TGATGTCGCAGCCACTCACCAGCGACCTCTGATTGATGTAGCCCACTGGTTCTGATAAAAACCTACATCAAAGCTGACTGCTCATCAAATCTTACCACTGACACGATGTCTAATGAGCTCATTTCTTTTTTTTCCCCTCCACATCTGAAAGTGTACTTAATGTGGAAAGATGAGGAAGTGGGAGCAATGTGGGTGTAATGCTCATGGGGGATCCAAGCATACGCTTTTCTACTGCACTGGTGATACTAGCAAAATGTCCTCAAATGAAAATACTTAAAATAATGAATATTTAGGTAGAAGAACAAGTACTAAAAACCTACTGAGATAAGTAAGTTTAAATGTAGTCTGGGTAATTAAATAGTGTTTTGCTTGTCATATGTGTCCCTATATATTACAATACAGCATTTATCATTGCTCTCCTGAACAACAATCTAATAACTGTGTGAGTGAATATTGTCTTTGGGTCTGCTGTGATGGCTTGGATTTGTTCTTTGTAAAGTGTTTTGTATAGGATGTTTTTTTAATAATAACATGCTGTACATTACTTTACCTCCATCCTGGTTAAAACCAATAAACAAATATATGAAATATTAACTTAATGCAAGAATGGCAACATAATAGATATGGCTTCTTGTGTGCATTGTGTCATTTTATTTCAAAAACAATGTATTGTTCAGTCCTTTTCTCTGAATACAGTTTTGTCTTTTGTGTTGTTGTTCATAAGCATGATTGAAAACCAGCGCTGGCAGCGAAATGACACGCTCTGCAATTTGGAGCTGAGTCCATCTCATCTATCAGTGTACCAGACCTTTTAAGTCCAAACGTTACAAGAGAGGTACAAACAGTGTCTTATATATATACACACACACACACACATATATATATATATATATATAACCCAGCCCCACCTGACAAATATGTTGGCCACTAAAAATCATTTTTTTATATATACTACAGTATGTCTATAAATGTATACCAGCAAATATATTGGTATAAGAATCCGCCATAAAATCTCATCTCACATAGGTCACACTCTTCTATCGGTTACTATCGGCCTCTATTACGTGCATACATTTGAGGAAAATAAAATGTATGTTCTGGAGTTGATGTAACTGGTGTAGTGTTGCAGTCTGTCTCCATTGTGAAGAATTTTGCCGTACGATGAATATCTTTGGAGGTAGTCTCTGTTCGACTCCCATCAGCATGTGAAACACAGGAAAATGGGCCCTCTATAAAATAAACATATGTACAGTCTCAGTAAGGGTGTAAGGGTGAGACACATCCTTATGTACCAGGTGGGCGCCCCAAAAGTGAACGCGGGGACATACAATCACAAAGGTTCGACATGACAACTTAAACTCCCGTGAAAATAACAGGTTCCGCTTCCGTAACTGACCCTGTTACATTGACATAATCTTGGCAAAGTAAACTTTCATTTCCTACATCGTGTATCTTTTAGTATGTGTTTGGATATAATGCACACACAGCTGAAATCCTCCTGTGTGCACATGGTCCCTGTGAATGTCGGTCTTTATTTCAAATGCGGGCAGACAGATGAACACAGATGTTTCTTTAAACAAAACTGCGATTGTGTTTTCCCTGCACTGACAAACCTTGAACATCTCTGTTGTCACCTTCACCTCGTCATTCACTCCCTCACAAAACTTTGTTTCCAGCTTTGTGTTCTGTCCCCACGTCACATGGTGCAAGCCGGTGACCCGCACATAAAAATGCTCACGGTATCTGTGCTGTGTTACACTGTCCAGCAAAGACATGGAACACACACACACGCACGCGCCACCTTGTTACCCAGTCGTAGCTATTCCTGCAAACACCGGAACACATCATGACAGTATTTATACACATATACACAGACACACGCATCACTCCTTCTGTTCATCCTATCTAACAGGTCCTTAGTATTTTCCAACATTTTCCACTGGGTTCCAGCCAACATCCTCCTCCCTACCTAGAAGTAACTCTGAACCTAAACAAAGAGACTCTTTTATGTGCTCAGGTGTCTCAAATGTCGCCATGTTCTTGGGAAACAAAGTGCAGTCTCTTTGGGAGGCCTTTGATGTTCGCCTGAATGCAGGTTACATTTTTCCCTCTTAGATAAATGTAGCTGCAGTGACTGCGTGGTCTGTGGGTGCAACAGAGTTTTGCAGTGTTTCCTGTTTCAATTTAAAGGTTCTGGGGTAATCTCTGCATATCCGAAACTATCCACTAATACATGGGTTGACATGGGTTTAATTGGATTAATCATTGAAGTCTTTATTAGCGCTGCAACTGCTAATTATTTTGATAGTGGACTGGTCATCGAATAGTCATTGAATGATTAATAAACTAATCAAATAATCTTAAAATTCCATGCGAGTTCAGAATAAACAGCCTATAAGAGCATCAGGCTATTTGAAGTACTAAGCTGTCCATCAGAGGGCACTGTGAGCACAGCTTTACCTGCAAGAAGAACACTCAGCACGTTTACATGCAGTTTAATTCAGCTAATGCCATAGTCCGACTAAGACAGGCAATCGGTAACTTTATTGGCCATGTACGTCTGACTCCGCCTCCGTAGGTGGCACTGTATGTATCTGTAAGTTAGTGCTTATTGAATCAGTTTCCTGATTCAATAAGAAAAACAAAAACTAGGAACGGCGAGATGAATCGTGCTGTGATTCTGTAAATTGTGCCAAGTCCAACTCCGGTCCGACTAACACAGTCATAGACGTAATGTATGCAATGTGTGCACATGAGCATGAGCATCAAGGCTAGCTCGATTTTAGTCAGACTAACTGACATTAAGAAACGATTGTCTTAATCTAACTAAGAGTGTTTGTTTTTTTTAGAGTGATTCATTTAGTTGACTCATTAGTGACAATGGAGGACACAAACCAACTAAATGATTCTCTTGAGGAGACAATCACAACACCAAAGCATCGAAAGAGCAGCATGTGGACCAAAGATTGAAAAGGAGCAAACAAATATGCGGACTCGATCAATCGATGGAATACAGTTTGCCACCATTTTCAAAAATATTCCATAACGACAATTTCAACTCCTTGACGTATCCCTGATCTGCAAGCACTATGTCCATGGGCTGATTGAGTTAAGATTAAAGAGGTTGTTTTATTGATTTAAAAAAAAAGTCAGTGTAATTGAAGGCAGCGGTTAATGCATCACATATTCTACACAAATCTGTGCAGTGAGCAGTCAAACCTGGACTGAGGTTAATGATTAGAACAAAACTAGTGTCTGACTCCTTGCAGATCACGAGACCAGGTTGAAGTGCTACCTGTCGATTCTCCAGATCGGCTCCGCAATCGATGGTGGATGCACTCACTGTGTGAGTAAATCTCCCTCTCTCTCACACAGATTTCATGGACACATAAACACGTCAATATGGCATGCAGATTACACACTATAATCGACTCCCTTCTAGAGGAAAATGCTTTAAGTCCAATGCTTGTTCATTTAACTGACAACTGCAATTTTGAAAAGCCATCTGGTCATGTAGTTATGGAGCAAACTGCAGCCCAGAGACTGAAAGATGTACAGTGCATGACCTGAGAGTCATCGTGAACGCAAAGACTCTTGCGTGCTCATGTGTTATTGCAAATACAGCATGGTATTCCTCAAGGAGGCAGTCTTGACCCGGTTTTGTTTTCATTATTATAGCCTGTGTGTTTCAACATAAATAACCCTCAGTTCTGTTGTGCCCCAGAGCTCATTAATGTATAGATGAGTAAAAGTTTCATAAAGTAAATGAGGGGAATGTGAATTTCTGTATAAAACCCAAAAGCAGCAAGAAAACAAGTGAATGCAACTCTGATTTAATGTTAAAAAGTTGTTTTTTTTACTTTTCCACCTCTAAATACATTAGACCATCAAGATGCTGAATTTCTCCAGCATTTTAGACAATTGTAAATCCATTTATAGCATATCATTATCTTTATTATTATTGTTATAGCTTTTCTTTATGTTTTAGAATTCAACCTGTAATCATGTTCACTGTCGCAAAATGGGAATAATGCTTTAAAAATGACCATTCCCTCTCATATCGTGAATCCTGTAAAAATAATCACAATTAGATAATTATTCAAAATTGTTCATCCCTAAATAATTAGAGTGCCTTATTACCGCATACACCAGAGATCGTTTGATGTTCCAGCAAGATAACAAAGGTAATCCATTTTGTGTCAGTTACAAAAAGGAAGACTTTGTTGTCATTGTGCTGCAGTGCAGTAGCAACATAATTAGGCAGGCATCCCTGCGTTCTTAAACAAAGAACAGACCACAGACGACATAAAAACAGATATATGACCTGTACGCGTCTCATAAAAGTAGCAGTGAAGTGATCATCTGTTTTTATGTCCCTTAACTTTATGTCTCTTTACAATTTCAATCTCAATCTGTGTTTTTATAAGAAATGCTTTTAATTTGGAGTAACATGAGTCTCTTTTGTTTAACCTCTGGTTGTGATATTTTTAGAATTTAATTTAATGTTAATTTAATTTAATTTAATTTAATGTGCATTTTCTTTGAAAGATGTAATGCAATAAAGTTACTTCCCGACACAGTAACATTACACGTCACACTTCCACGTGTGCACCAAACACAAAAACACAGACAGACAGTTTGGTGAAACGTCACTCTAATGGACACACAGGCACACGCACACACAGAGCGGAAACATCTTCTGAATGCAGCGCACAATGCAGGCTGCGGCTGGAACCCATTTCAGCAAATGTGATTAGCCCAACACACGCCATCTCATTAAGAGATTGAATCTTAATGCCAGCAGTGTTTCAGTGTGGGAGCACTATTTGGCAAGGAGCAAGCCCAGATGCTTATCAGTGTCTTGATTCGTACCGCAGCCGATCACCATTTATGTTGAGACATGGAGTGTGTGTGTGTGTGTGATGGAGAGCTGGTGGTAAACAATAATATTCCTTCTTTTGATTGTGTGTATGGGTATGTGCAGCGCATAGGGTGTAAGATTTAACCATGAAATGCATTAAAATTCATAGTAAATGAGGAAAATCATTGACATTTTATGCAACTGATTTGAAATAACGTAACATACTGTGATATTGATTTATTGGGGTGAAGTGAAGGGATCAACATAAAAAGTGCCTGCATCTTTTTTTATTGTTTTTCACTTAAGAATGTTGTTATAAATATGTATCCTACAAAAACAAAAATTATTTCAGACTGTTTCAGGGCCATTTCAAAAGGTTTTTCATATCAGCACATGTTGTGTTAGATGATACATACATTGTCAGTGTGTACGGAGGTTTTGTGTGTGTGTTTCTGCCTCTTCCATTGAATATTAGGCCGCAACATGACAAGGAAGATGTGTAATTGTGATGTTTTATAACATGATGACGCATCATCCCATGAGTATCAAAATATGAACTGCTGTATATTCTGGTTGCTGACATGAATTATTTGATTTGATTTGGTTGTTTCATGCTGTGATTTTGATTTGAAAGTGATTTATTGTTCAGTTCAACTTGATATAAATTATCAAGTAAGTGTACAAACATGTGTGTACTGGATATGCATTAATCCCTAATCTGACACCAAAAAATAAACACCACAAGAATCGGAGTAACTGTGAAATTTTAAGTCACTACACCAGAATTCATGTGTGTGTGTGTGTTTGATTTATGTCTCACGACTGCAAACATTCAAAGGTCAAAGTTTTCCTATACATTTTGGTTTATTACTGTACATTCAATCTACAGCATTAAGGTCAACCTTTATATAGTGTATGATTTCCGAAGAGGTTTCCCAGGGTAACTTGGCAAACAGCAACTATAGATAATGACCTTACAAAAAGGTATTTTTTTTATAAAATACTACTGTTTCTACTGAAAAGCATCATAAACTACTAGCACTACTGACAGGTTGTTGAATTTGAATTGCAGATTTCGTTGACATACTGTATAAGTTGTATGTGGGGGTCAGAAACTGTCTCCCTGCACATCAGCTATAACAATGGAGCTTGTTATAGCTATAACTTATGGAGTGGAGTCTACATCGGCTTCTACTGCATTGTAGCAGTGACTTTGTTTTGAATTCATCTCTCACAACAAAGTGCCTCAGACTCCCTTTGTTTTGACCAGAAGTCATTTATCCTCTAGAGGCTGAGAAATGTACATGATTACTAATGTGGACTACTTTGGATTACAGACGTCCACTCAGACACTGAAACAGCACCTGGGTCAAAGAGTCTTTTTGGGAGGGATTTCATTTAGCAAATTGTTTTTTTTTGGTGCAATGATATATTAGACGTGGTCTTAAAAGACACAGCACAAGGAATCCACATAAAAATGTCAAAGAGTCAAAGACCACAAGTGCCAGAACAATTGGAATATCACAAGAGCAAACTTTTCTCTGAGATCAATGATGGAAGCTGAGCTTGGATAAGGGAACAGAGTGTTCAGACCCTTCTAATCAATAGATATCCTCGGGCGTGTCCATGTTTTGGGGTAATTGTATTATTTCTACATTTTGGAAAAGCAAATAAAAAAAGAAAGAAAGCGCAACATTTGCAAATGACACTGGGTGCTTATAAATGAGGGATGATTTGATGGGATATTCAGTATTGGTATCGATCTGATAGCGGTCAAAATCGCCGGATCTCTCTGGAATGTGAATGACCCATCTATCAAGAAACTCTGGGAAAGAAGATCCTTGAATTTTAAAAGGTATTTGGGAGACGTTTTTGGAAACCCCTGAGCAAGGTACCCGACCCCCATTGCTCCCCGGGTGATACTCAGTGTGGCAGCCCACTGCTCCTAATTCTAGGATGGGTCAAATGCAGAGAAATAATTTCCCTGCCTAATCAAAATCAGCATGTTTTTAGACTGTGAGAGGAAGCCGGAGAACCCGGAGAAAACCCCCACACACACACGGGGAGAACATGCAAACTCTATGCAGAAAGGCCCTTGTTCCAACCGGGTCGCGAACCTGGGCCTTCTTGTTGCAAAAGCAAGCGCGCTAACCACTACACCAACCGTGTGGCCCTGTTTAAAAGAATTACAGAGCATCCAGTACAACCAAAAAACACATAAATGTCACGTAAGTGCTTCACTACGTACATAAAGCTAAACAATAGTGTCAAAGACACACAAATGGACTGTTTAAACTGGACTCGTCTCAAACTGCACACGTGTTAGTGCACTTGCATGTATAGCACACAGGGTGGCGAGTGAACTTGGACAGAGTAGTGTTGTCTCAGATCAAATACGACCACTGTGAGTTAACAGGGTTTAGTTTGATCCGCTGAAATCAGATAAAGGGCTGCGACAAACCTGCTGAGGTGGAACTATAATAACAATAACTGCTTCACAGTCGTGAGCCTCAGCCAACCTGTCAAGTTGCAGGAAATGTGGCCCCAATGTTTGTGCGGGAACATTGTGATATCATGGTGCAGCTGACCTACTGATTTCTGGTTATAAAATGTCACCCTTTCATTTTTTTTAACCTTAATTAGTTCTATCCTGGTCATCCGTCATTATTCCAGCGTTGATTATTGAGTTTTTGGTCATAAACATGATTTGTGAGGTCCTCGTGACCTCAGCCTCTGACCATTGTCCAGTTTATCCTTGAATCCATGTGGATGTTTGGAAAACAAGAAAACAAGTTGAACACTGTTGCACGTCAGTGATCTTAAAATAATGCTGCCTCCTGTTCTGTCAGTTTGTCTTTTAAGTGAGATTCATTTTTGCCGCTCTCTGCCGAAATTTCTCGCTAAAACAATTTGTGTGAGTGGCACATTTATATAATTTCATTCATGCATTCGATGCTAACTACCAAGTGTGGGAGGCTGTGGTTGTGAACAGATGTAACAACTTAACCCCTGCACCCTCAGCTGTCCCGCCTGAGCAAATAAAATGTCAACATCCGGCTTCGCAGCCCCTCCTCTGACAGCTCCACTTCCTCCTTCTCACAGCGCTCTTCTTCCAACAAGACCCCTTCAGAACGCAAAGGGATGTGGCGCTTCATCACTCCAACCATGTGACTGCACTGTATATGCACAGTAGTGAGAAAGAGAAATCAAGTGTGTATTAAAACTGCTGTGATAAAGCAGAGCCTGCTCTTCATGAATAATAAAAAAAAAAATGAATAAAAAGCAAACAAAGACATTCCAAGTACGGCAGTGTTTTTCTATGAAAAAAAAACAAAAAAAACAACAGTAACATCTGCTCCTCCAGCTGAGCAGCAAAGACAAGAGCTGCACCAAAAACTTAACATCCTCAGCGACGTGATCGCATGTGAGCGCGAGCGACGACTGTTCTCCTGTGAGCACAAGATCAGGTCTGCCCTACATTTGTCATGACGTCATGTCTGTTCAAAAGAACCAAAATTTGTTTTTAACGTGCGACTGTACAGATGTGTCTGCTGTGCACGTGTTTGTGTGTGTGTGTGTGTGTGTGTGAGAGAGAGTGTGAGTGACAGACGGAGAGAAGAATAAGAGTCAGGAGCAGCGGAGAGAACCAAAGCTCTCATTTTAACGATGGAGACAAATCATATGGTGATCACAGTTAATATTGTGGCAGTGGCTTCAAATAAGTGAATGTATGGGTGCTGTTTAGTGTAAAAGAAAACTGAGGAGAGAGGTCAGAGGAGGTCAGCTCGGGAATGTGGCCACATGCATCCTCAAACCACCTCCTAATGTGGTTTTTGTGATCAGCTCCGAGGATGCATTCAGGGCAGATATTGTGCATTCAGACATGCCCTTAATGCGATCTGGACATGATCAGATCCCTCGGGACAAAATGTTACTACCAGCTCTGAAAGGTGTCTTTGCAACAGCAAGCAACCCCGCGTGATTGACAGGCAGTCTCTCGGGTGCAGAGAACAGACACAGCACAGCAGAAACTCTTGCAGATGATTTTCAAGCAACTGTCAAGATTACCGAGATATCAAGCAACTGCCTGTAAAGATACGATCGCAAGCAAGATAACAACTGCTGTGAATGAATCGAGTAAGTATGTGCGTCATGTGGAAAAACACCCTTGGGACTCAAACAGTGCAGCCAGTACTACAACAAATCCTATTAGCTTAGACACAAAGTCGGAAATCTCAGCCAGAATGTTTGCTATAATCTCCAAATTGGTTAATTGAAACTGTATGAGGCAGGAGGAAGCTGCAGTGTTATTATTTCATAGGCAGAATTAAAATCAGCAACACTGGCCATGAGGGCAATTTCACACCGCACTGTGGTCAGCGGAGGACTGTTTTTATTGAAAAAATGAGGCTTTAAAAACAAATGTGCGCTTCTAGGATGTTTCCCAGACTCTCTCTCTCTCTCTCTCTCTCTTTCATCAATACAGTGATGAAAGTCTTAGGATCAGGCAAAGTAGTAGCAGATAATATTACATGCACCCTTTACGGGTAAGAGATGACAGAGTTTCCCTTACAAGAACCCAGTTGCTTGTGTTATGTACAGATTTAACCCTTATTGTACAAATAATATGCAGTACTTGGACTTTTGCAGAGCCTGATATTCCAACCCTAAATCCAACTCTTATTCATCAGAAAACCCTACAGATGTGAGGACCTGCTGAAATGTCCCCACCATGTCAACATGACCTCACACTGATGGTCGAAAAATATGTTCACAAACAGGCACACCTATAAGGCTGTGAGATAAATGGCCCCAAAATGTCACCACAACAGCAAAGTAGATATTTCAGATGGCTAAAAAAAGGAATGTGATGATAATTATTAAATATAGATTTTTGGAAAGATAAAGAAAGTTGAAGTAGTGGTTTTAAATTTGTGTGGATCAGAAACTGAGACAATTGAAAACTGAGGTAAACGTGATTATATGTTAAACCTCAAATGTTTATGTATGAAAACAATTCATTAAATCAGTGCATATGCCGTATAGTGAACTGTTGGCTTGTTGCCAGTAAATATGTATATAGTAATAATGTGTTATTGTTTCATCAATCAAAATTAGCCCCATTTTAGGTCCACACATTTCACTTTCAGTGTTTTCTGCACGCTGTGACTGGAGCAACAGGTGATCACATTTATCAGAAAGGTATCCCTGACATAACCCAATAACAATTACCCATGTGCAGACAACAAGTCACAAAGTGCTTGTACTGATTTTTTGTCCTAGGATGAATGAAGGAGAATGAAGAGGAGGCGTTTCTACAAAAACATTCACTCTTCTTCAGAAACATCCCTCTCCAATCTAATCTGCACCACTTTCATACCATGATTATCTTCAGAATCTTCAGGTCAACATCAAGTACAGTCTGTTATATTGGCATCAGGAGAATATGGAAACTCTTCTTTACACGTTAAAAACAAAGAGAATATGGGGGAAAGTGGCGTGTCAGCCTCTAAATCTCTGGTGCAAGATGAACAAAAAGAGTTGAAGCACTCACACAAAAGCGTGGTAGATGAACGCCCACTCCCGCGGTCTCTCCAGCACGTTGTAGAGGTAATTCTGGAGCCGCCGGTAGCGCGCGTTCCTGCGGCCGCTCTGCGCGCTGTAGGTCAGCGGCTTCCCCAGCAAGCTGAGCCGGGCGCCCTGCGTCCTCTCCGCTCCCACCGCACCTGCCGCACCGGGAGACAGGAGCCCGTCGCCCACACGCACCGCGTTATTCATCGTCCTCTTCCCAGACTCCACATCTTTCAGTGCGTAATCCTGCGCCCGGCGTCCCGTGGAGCTCTTCAGCCAGAGCCCGGTGCCGCCGCCGCTGTCGTCGCCGGTGTGACTTCGCGGCATGGCATCACCCGCGCAGGCGTGGAGTGCGCTGGCATTCACATACAGCCAAGTGCTCTTGAGCCAGAGGTTGATTTTTGGCTGATTCGGCTTTCACTAAATGAGACAAATGAGTGGGTGAGAAGTGAAACGTCTACTGTGCTCTCATCCTGTCACTCTGTGGCTGCTTCTCTGGCTGCTCTGGACACTTTGGTCATCTGCGCAAGGCTGAAGAGGAGTTGGGTTATGAAGGAGTGAATCCATCTAGACATTTGGCGGGGGGAGGGCTCTCACACCCTCCCACCACACTCTCCCCAAACTCACTCTCTCTCCGTCACGCGTCTTCCTCTCAAAGTGCACTGAGCTTCTGCATCAGACCCACAGTGGACTGGGGGATGGTGTCTTGTTGCCTTACATGAAACCATCGTGTGTTAAAATGAAGCGACGTCAAAAGGCATCAAGTGCACCGATGACGCAGGTTTTACGCAGGAGAGCTATACCGCTCATCACATCAACCAGTGGGTTTGTTTTGTTTATTAGGCTTCAGGCTACGTACGCGCAGCATCGATCACTTCAGTGTAAACATTAGAAATCCCTGCTCCTGTGTCTGGAGGGAGGACTAAGACAGAGACGTGGAATTTCCTTGAATAATTCTCTTTTTTAAGGAACTCTTCCAAACACAAAACTTGACCAAATGAGAGAAGCAGTGAACTAAAAGTCTGTCTCCGCCGTGAACCGAACACGTTCCCTGGTCATGTTGTTAGCAGCTGCATCACTGTTTACTACGCCGACCTACCACGTGACCATTGAACTTTCATTCTTTTCTTGTTCTTCCGTCCTTCCTTCCTTTCTCCCTTCCTTCCGACACTCTTCCTCCATTGCAGGGCCCCTAGCTCTGAAACTCCATATCCGACGATCTGTGCTTTTGACTAAATCAGTGACTTTTTTCCAATCACTCCTGAAAACATTTTAAAAAACAAACAAAAAACATTCATTGATCAGAGCACGTGGTCATATTGCAAGCGTGTCTTCATATTAACGTTATTGTTATCTTATGTTATTTGAATTTTCAAACACTTTGTAGCATTCTTTCAAAAAAATGTTGTTCAAAGATATTTCATTCTCTTAGTTATTGTCTGTGATCGTATCTCCAAAGGCACGAGCAGCTTGAACATTTCAGCGAGACGTGAAGATGGTTTATTTCAAACGTGGCCAGAGTCTGCCCTCTATTGGTCAAGTATTGAAGTTACATGAAATGTTAACGCCCTCCTAACAAAATCCTTTACGGTAAAACGCCTGCGATCCAATGCGTCAAGCTGATTCATAAGGACATTGACATCCGGTTTTCAAAATAAAGTGTCTGAGTGCACTTTGAAAGAAATAATGAAAATCCTCGCAGCTATGTTTCAGAGACATACTAACTGGACTTTGAGCTACTGTTTAAAGATAGGTCTGAATGAAAAGATTGCCTTCAGCGTCACCTCGTCAACTAATGTCCCGGAAATGATCAACTTCAACTACATTGTCCACAGGTTCTGGACATGACGGACTAGGTTAGGGTAATGTAAATCACACATTTCACTGTACAGTGTTTGAGAATAAGTCTTGTCCAGCCCTTATGGACATTTTTGTTTTTATCACATCTCAAATTGACAATTTAAATTTGATTAAAAACTACAATTGTGGGACTTTTAATTAAGAAAATTGTACAGTACACATGTATGATTTACAGTATGGCAGTAGTCATAGATGTCCTGAACACAGCCTAGTCAGTCCTGGTCTGAAGTTCTAAGTTGTGTATTATTTTGTTTTAGTTTTTTACATCTCAAATCTGTGATCACTTTTTAGATTAAAATGTGCCACATGGGACTTTTAACCTGAAATTTCTCTAAAACTATACAGTAACATGTTTGATACCCAGTACACTTAAAGATATCAATGTGCTGAACACAATTTTCTCATTCGTATTCAGAACTTTTTGAGAACTCTCTTTATACAGTTGCTCAAAGTCCAGTTATAAGGTCTCTAAACATAGCTGTGAGGATTTTCATTATATGTTTTTTTTCAATTCAATTTAAAGGTTCAAACGTACGCTTAGAAACGTGCTTCTCAGTGTTTTATTTTGAAAACAGGATGTTAATCTTCTTACCAATCAGTCTGAGTCACTGGCTCACAGGCTTTTTTACCGTAAAAGCTTTTGTAAGGAGGGCGTTCAGAGTCAGATCATTTGACCACGGTGAAACGAGTGAACCCAGAGCCTTTGTCAAAAATGCTCAGTTAATAAATAAATGCATGGGTTTTGAGTGTTTCTCAAAAATATCGAAATATCATGAACATGTTTACTAAATTAAGATTATATTATTGATATTAATTTACAAATCTGTTTAAGTAAACTTCATAACTGAACTTTAGTTAATCTGGAGCTGCTCATAATCTACCATATATTTCCATCTGCTACTTGGTTTTACCTGCTTTTGTATCTATATCGGTTGTGTTATTTATTTTTCATGGTATAGTTGTTGTTTAATGTCATCCCAACCAGTGCTGCTGCTCTCAACAATTAAACTAATCCATAAATGTACTTGGCAGAATATTTTGCCAACATAGTTTACAAGGGATTGAGGTTGAATCAGTGATGAATGAAAAGGAGATGCGATTTGGAGGAGTGGTGTGAGGTTGACAGATCACACAGATTGGGATTAGGCCTGTATAGCTGCAGTTTGCACGGGATTACGCAGCGCTCGATCTGTGCTGTGCGCTCTGCTGCGCACGGATTTCCTCCATCTGCCCGCAGTCGATCGACACGCGAGGTCCACTACACAACAACACGCGCAGCTCACACACGCCTCCCGAACCTTCACCGTGGAGGTGTGACATTTGCATAAGGCAACATGGCCGACGTCCCACAGATCGTCAAAATTGGGATTTCATTGAAGATGCTTCCCAACAACACCGCGGTCTATTACAAGTCCGATGGCGCGCGCTTCGGTCAGACCCGGACGATCAAGCTGCTCACCGGGTCCAAATACAAGATCCAGGTGGTTGTGAAACCAGGAGCGGTTGAAGCCACGTAGGTAACTCTGTTCATTTTTGGTAGTGGTGCGCTGTTTACCCTGATTTAAAATATGTGATCACTTCTATGCAGCAATCAAGGCCAGGTTGTTTTTTTTATAGTTCACTACAAATTCCTTATATAAAAATGACAAAAAATCAATTATTCTGTGATATTATCCATGACATGGAAGCTAAGATTATTAAGACATTCATTATCAATATGCAAAGGGACACAGGACAGGAACTCTTGTTATCTGAATGTGCCATATGCTCATATAGACCGCACATTTTTGTTTCTGCAGTATTCTACACCCTGGATTATTATTAATCTGCATTAAAATGTTTAAATTCACAGTAAAACTGTGTTCTCCACTGATGTTAGACTCACATAGTGAGACATAAACTCTCAGCCTGTCCTTGCAATAGCAGAGAAAGACTGTAAGTACATTAAAAGCAGCTGGGCTGAGGCTCATTTCCTGGCATGAACCAACAGGTCAAAGGTCATATTGGAAAATGTGGCTGTTATGGGTCTGTAGCCATGAAGTTGTAATTTAAGATATAAAAGTTGGGGTTTTAGTCGTTTTCCAGTGGTTTTCCAGAGGCTTCAAAGACACTTTCACGTCTGTCACAAACCCACTTATTTTACACGAATCAAACGCTTGTGTCATTATTATAAACACTTTGAGCACTACAGGGCTTTTCCTACAACTGTAGCGCTCAAAAGTAGGATTTTACAAACAGCACGTGAAGGCAGCATAAACCCCAATTGGCCACATGTCAAATCCTCCACAGATTAGGACTCTGGTGTTTGGGCTTTATTTAGCTGCCCTCGAGTGATTTACATCTATGTAGCCTAACGAATGTTGCTGTGATTCCACAAATAATGACCAGAGTGAGATGTTTAAATATCAGAATGTGAATCGTGATGCCCGAGTGAACACTGGTATAGAAGTAGGTCACATATGCTCTGATGCTTTGGGCACGTTGAACTCAATTTGTGAGTGCTCATTTGACACAGCTGTAGACCATTCAAATTGAAATGTCTGTTTTATGAACCACGGCGTGTGTGTGTGTGTGTGTGTCGTGTTGTATCACACTCACAGGAGACCTTTATTTTTAGGACTGTTTACTGATAAACCCCATATGTGTTGTGCACCTGTATGCAGGTCCATGAGTGTAGGTGGGGTGACCTTCCCCCTGGAGCAGGAGTCTAAAGACCCACAGTCAGTGGTTTATACTGGTCAGTATGACACTGACGGGGTGGCACACACCAAGAGTGGAGAGAGGCAGCCCGTTCAAATCAACATGCAGGTATGGATGTTTCACATCGATGATAGTGAAAGGTTGTAAAATTCAGTGTGTGGGTGTAGGAGGAGATTGCCTTTCTTTTGTTCTCCACATGATTTGTATTCCATTTATTGTATTTTCTAATCAAATTCAGTGGCAAATGGCATGAACGTGCTACTCCACTCATATGTCACGTCAAACAAACTGCAGTAAGAAAAACAACAAGCAAAACCACAGTGTCTTAGGCATTTAAAAGGAAAGCTTTCCTATGTTTTTATCACTGTTTATTATTTATTTATCCATTATAATATCCTCTGAGGGTTTTTTGTTTTTTACAGTATCTTGAAACTTGCAGTCACAGGTTTTCTACAGTATATCTCAGAAGATAAGGCAATACTCAGACTACTGCCTACTGTATACCTACATTTGTACCTTAATTTCACTGAGAAGTGCTGGTCCATACTCTTTCAGTTCACAAGATGATTTGTTGCTTTCTGATCCATATGCCTATACTGAACTGGGTAAAAGGGCTTTTTGTTGGCTTTTTGGCTTTTTATTGAGTACATTTTATTGAACGCTTTCAAATCCAAACTGAGAGTTCTTGAGATCTGAATTCTTTTCATATTGTGCTTGTAAATGTAATCTGGATTTATTTTTATTTTTTAGTTTTCTGCTTGTGTTTTAACTGCGTAAATGTGTAACTGTTGAGTGATTCGTATTTGCTGCTGCCTATCTTGGCCAGGACTTCATTGAAAAAGGGTTTCTTAATCTCAATGGGATTCTCCTGGGTAAATAAAGGTTAAAAAAAGATACAGGTGTTTCCATGGTTACAGTTGTTTCCTAGTTTAGTAGCAGTAGTAGCAGCAGTTTGATACAGTGGTGTGTTCTTAGAGCAGGTGGAAGGTGGATCCTTCAAGCTTATTTATAATTAAAATGAGTTATTAATTAAGGTCATAACTAACAGTATTTTTTATTGTGGATTATTTAAATTATTTCCCATGGCACGTGTCTTTAAATGTCTATATTTATTAAGCGCGCTATCACAGAAGTCAAAGGAAACTGTAAAATATTTAAATGTGAGGAGTTCAAACCAGAGGAATTCTGTCCATTTACTCTTGAGTTGACTTGTGGAAAAGGTGGTTGTGATTTAGCAGACATGCATCAGCCATCATGTTGATGTTTTTAAGGAAGCAAATTGTTGCTGGTATTTTATCAAAGATTGATGACATAGGACTTAATATGATATAATATGTAACATTAAAATTAAAAATGATGATACTACTGATACATACAGTATTTTGTTGAGCAGTTTATCTTCTTTAAATCCATAAGAATCCATATTTCTATTAAAGATAATGAACAGTTAACTTTTGGTCGCCCTTTATTGACTTCATCCGTTTAACCTGTCTCTGCCCTAAACAATCTAAAAACATAAGAGTGAGGATGAAAATATAGCATTTCTGCAATTTGAATAGATTTTCCAGAATGTTGTAAACTGTGTCTTTCGCTACCTTCAGTTCACAGAGATGGGGACGTTTGAGACGGTGTGGCAGGTGAAATACTACAACTATAACAAGAGGGACCACTGCCAGTGGGGGAACAGCTTCAACAGCATCGAGTATGAATGCAAACCCAGCGACACACGCACGCTCATGTGGGTCAACAAGGAGACGTTTGTCTGACCGAGGAACAGCCTGAAGCATTCAGCGAGTGCACCGAGCACAAACACACAGTGTGGCAGACACCGGAAAAGGATATTTACTTTTACCTTCACTCTCCTTTTCACTCTGCTCTTTTTTTCCCCACTGTCCATCGCCTACAAATCTAAAATGTCTTGTATTTTTAAAAAGCATAAATGCACAACATTTACTGTCATATCAAATTCAAGGGCAGTGCACATGGAATATGGTAATGTTTCTCGTCTTTAAACTATGGTTGTTATTTGTTTAATGGTGTTTTTTCAAATGTGTCAAGAAATTAAATATGTAGCACTTAATAATCTACTTTTAAATCCTTTTTTTAAAATCATATTTAGATGTATGTACAGTGCTGTATCTGTCCACATTGTTTTACAAGTGGTGCTTGTACAGAGGTGCTTTTGTAATTTTACTGCTGTACTATATTGGGCTTTGTGTGACTTTAATTCCAAAATATCTATCCCACACATTTTCAAAACAACAGAAGTATAACAGGTCATATTAACATTTTATTATTACATAATTTAAACAGGTTCAACAGCTTTTATACACTCAATCTTGGCACCACTGATTCTTATGTAAACACTTTAAACTAATATAAGTCACTCTTGGTTGACTCAGTACATGTGGTTGAATAGACCATGCAACCACACCAACATTACTCAATCTAAACCATATTCAAGGGCATTAATAACAATAATTCATACATTAAAAGCTACTTGCTTCATTCCATAAGAAGAACTTGTACACTTTGCCAAATTGTGCCTTGATGACAGTTTTGACAGGCTCATAAAAGTGCACAGTTTAACCTTTAATTCGAGAAAGAAAGCATTAGTCTATTGTCTTCAAAGCTTGTTGTAGCCCATACTCGTTTTGCCCCTGGATTCATTTAGAAACTACAAGAAAAAAAGGTCTGGATATTTTTTGGAAAGAAACTTTGTGTAGCTGTGTTGACAGAATATGTATTTTTGTGGCACCAGTTTGTATACAGTACAGTACAGTATTGGAAGTTTTGTATTTTTGGTGAAGTTGTGCTTTTACTTAAAGTATGTTTTTTTGCTCTACCTCTTCCAAATTACTTATCTATTAATATTTGTTATTAAAGAGAATTATAGCATTCAAAATATAAACAAAAAAATTATTTTCTCATGGAATATATTGATATGGCACAAATTAGTATTTTTGTACCGTGTATCATGCAAATGTTTTTATATTATCGTGAGTATTTTTTGTAGAAATGACTATGTAGTAGTTTTAGTTTAATAATGAATTTACCTATGCAAAAAAACAAAGAAACAGTGGTGAAACACACTGTATGTATCATTCTGAAAAGTTGTGAAAATTTTTCTAATTTTATTCTAAGTAAAGTGGAAAGTATTTATTTGTGGCAGCTTTATTCATTTAAGTCATAACAAATAATTACATATATTAACATACACCACTGTAAATCATCACCACAAAGGACACTCCATCACATTTATGCATGAAGTTTAAACATTTAGGTCATAAAATAAGTATATGCATATGTGGGCAATCGTTGATTTTTGAAGCAACTAAACTAAAGTTAACACAAAAAGATGAATTAATTTGCTAACCTGCTTTTTGGTGCCGTGTTATTCTCTGCAAAATCAGTATTCTGTTGGAAATTTAAACAAATAAGCTTTTGAAGGACTCAATTATGCAGGCGTTAACTCACATTAAATTACATTACATGTCATTTAGCAGATGCTTTAAAGCGACTTAAGGGAAGGGAACCACCTCCTGTAGGTTTCAATACAACATCAAATCTGAAATTGACGACTACCAATTTTATAGAAATGTATAATTCTTGCTCCACATTTTCATCACACCACTACTATATTTACTATTGCTGAATGACTGCGTGTTGGTAAGACTCTCACACCCTCTTACAGACTGGCTGCTGTACTAAAGTGAAGGATTGTTTGAGTCCCATTAATCCATAATATCCTGGTTTAAATTAAACTGCATTAAAAACAACAGCAACAGTTTTAGGTTTCAGATGTGTATTATTTGTTTAAACTTTACTTTAAAAAAAAAACAAAAAAAAATGTTTTTCTTGTACCACAATATTTTAGAAATCCCTCACACACACCTGCTGTACTTTTATTCTTACTCACATTATAATGGTCACACTGTCAGTCAAAACAAAACCAAACTTTTTTTTAGAAAATGTACAGTTGTTTACATTTGCTTTCAGCCCAGCTATAGTGTAAGCAGGAGACTTTTGAGAACTGTGTTATTTGACTTCACCCAAAATCCTTCACCTTATTGTGCATCCTCACATCCGTGTGTCCTTAAATGTTACATTTTATACTGCATTCTAATATTATATCGCTTATTTTAGTATAGTTATGTATCCCTACCTTAAAATTGACATTAATCTGATGTCAGTGTTTGGCCACGTTGTCTGTTGAGGAGATTTAGCGCCACAGGGATTATGCACTGCATACTATGAAGTCCATCTGCCTGGTGTCAGTACTGCAGTATCGCCATGTCGCCGGCAGGTAGCGCACTAGCACAATCCTCTTGACGAGACGGTGACGTAAATAAATAAATAAATATAACTCGTAGTTCCCGGATGTACAGTAGTGCTGCACCTCCCCCTCCCTCGCTTAACTCCTCCCTTCTGTCAAACGGAGCCTCCTCCTCCTCCTCCGCGGACTGTCCCCTCCCAGCGGGTCTCCCTCCCTCTGCAACTGCAGTGGAAGAAGCCTCTGTGACGGAGAGAGACGGAGAGGAAAGACGCCTGAAGTCGAGTAGAAAGCGAGGCCGAGACCCCACAGCGCAACGCGGCCGTGTTTTGTTGTGTTTCTCGCCACAGTTCGGCAGCCCACCGACTCCCTCACTGCTGTACACACTCCCAGTTCCGTCTTCATCGCCTGGATTTAATCATCCGACCTGCAAGATGGTAAGCGGCTCCTATTTTCACCCGCCGCCGACGGTGGTAAACACAGAAGTGGGCAGGCCGGCGCCTTAATGTGTCGAATAATGTGGCTTTTTGACAGCTTGTTTTTCACGGCGAGCGCTTTGCTGTAACTTCACAGTCGACGACGTAGAAGAAAACTCGTCTCTCACTCACTTTTCCAGCTCCCTGTCGCGCGCTCTCTGTGCAACAGCCCGGGGCAGATAGTAGCCTGAAGCCTGTGGCCCACATTTTTCTTATCCTTGCTCGGGATCTCACACACTCTTATTAGCAACTAGGCCTGTGCAAATTACTTTTCGTGACAGACACACACATGCTCATCAGGCCCAGGGCTGGCCACTTAGTGTGGCACATTTCACGCACCAGGCAGGGAAACGTAACGCCCGCACTGCTTGTGTGTAAGATTTTATCGCAATAAGTTCACAGCTCGCTTACGCTGTGTTCATAGTTGCAACATCGCTACAGTTGAGTAAAGAAGCTGTACGTGTCATGTGTGTGTTAAATATATCTAATCTAATGCATATAGATGATGGTAAGTTGCCTAGTGACCATAAAGCATCCTCCTGGGCAGGCTGAAGTGTCCACGACTTTTATCCATAGCAACAATACTTTTAAATTGAATTCCCAATGTGCAACAGATTGCTGCTTCACCACTTTATAATTAGTTACATCTAATAGTGAGTTTGTACCAAACATGGGAGTCTTTTCCACGCACGGTGGCCTTCATATACCAGCAAGGACATAGTTCTTCATTTGCACAGTGGGCTTCCTACCGAAAACGAGAAACGCATATTTGTGACTGTGTTTTCCATTCTGGCTACTGTAGAAACATGGTGGTGTAAGATGATGGTCTCTGCAAATCGAAGCCCTTGGCTAAAGTATATTCAATAGGCTTATCTTCTACGATTATGAAAAAGAGGATTTTAATTGTGATTACACGCTTGGACAAAACATTGATGGGTACTGTTCTCAATTTCAATAAACCCCCATAAAAATTGTGCACACTGGAACTTTTCTTCTGTAATTTGAACTAATCATTTGGATTTGTATGGTTATGTTTGCTATCAGAGCTGGACTGTAAAATCACATTTGGTGCGTTCTTAGACGATGTCAGATGTACAGACATCTTCATTTTCATTGAGTAAAACCTCAAATCTGGAACACTGACTGATGTAAACATTTCAGTCATTAAAAACCACGTGTAAATACAGATCAACACATTAACCACACACTAAGATTTAAGTGTATACTCATCTGACAGTCCATTAAATACAAAAAAAATATCAGTGTCAGTGACGTTTCACTAACGGATGCATTAACCATGGGTTGGTAGAGACATTTGTGTTGCAGCTCTCTGTCAGAGGGAAGAAACTTGGGTTATGCACATCCTATCGACTGTATTTGACAGTGTCAACTTATGGCCTGACAAAATGTATTCTTTTCAGCTGCAAGGATAGGTTGGGGGCAGGGATCCGTTGTTGCTTTAGCATGTAGTGGAATGATGTGATGTTAAGGGGATCATATGCTGCCTTGCAATCAAGCGCCACCCACATATGGATTGAGCGTGTAGCTAATGTAAAAGAGATAAAAGCCCCAGTGAACCACCAGCAGAAGTGATGTTCAACACTACGTGATACACACTGCACTTCCATCAGCCCACTCAATCTGGATTTATTCTCCTCACTGGCCGTTGCATTGCTGCAGTTCTCGGCTTGCACTGGAGCCAGCAGTCACTGGCACAGTTCAAACTCTTAGTGAGTCTATTTTTCAACCTCTCTGCTCAATGAGAAGAAATGTTTAAAGGAGCATTCAAATTTCGCATCATGGGACGCTTGCTTCTAATTTCTGGTTTGAACTGGAGATGAAATGGTTGTGCACATGCCATAATGACATGTCAAATAAAATATAGTAGCCAATATTAATGCAGGTGCATAGCCACTCTGATTTTGGTATTGGTCATATTTCTGTATATCTACCTACTAGGATTACATCAAGAACATATGAGAGTACATTTACCGTCTGTTGGCATGTGGAGAAGGAGAACATATGACTGCTTTGTTTTAGCTGATTTAACTCAGCCATATACATTCAATTTGTTGCAACTGTAGCCATGAAGTTGGAGCATGAGTTCCAGCCCCATTATGCATTTTGAATTGTTTCCAAGATGAATCCTATGTTTAACAATCGAGAATCTATTAGTTAGCGAGGCCAAGATCCCCCTATATGAATATGAAAATGAAAAATGTTTACAGCAGTTGGTAAATGCAGCATGTATCTTTATCCCCACCAGGAAATCCAGAAGAAGATTTGGGTATTGTTAGTATACGTGGCATTATTAGACCTTTAAAAACTCTTTGCAGATAAGCCCTACAAGAGTTCCTTCAGGCAACAGAGATTTTCATATTTGCTCTCATTTTGTGTGGAACAAATCCCTCACACACACCCACACAGAAGTCGAAAGCATACATAAATTTAAGCATACACAAGTACTATAAGCTGTATTACACTGTTTTCAAAAGAAGGTGGGAGATGGTTCAGAAAATATGTTTTCCTCATGTCCTTGAAGGTTTCTCTTCTGTGTGATAGATAGTTGTTAATGATGTGCAGTCAGCAGTTCATTGGGCCTGGGTTTTGCCTGGTCTTCAAAGGTGGGCGAATAGTGGAGGGGTAAATTGCCTCAAACTCAGTCTGAAAGCACAGCACAGCTCAGCTGTGCACTCTGCTGCAACTCAGGAGAGTTGAGAATGTTTATCATAACACACAACTGTATGAGAAGCTTGCAGGCACATTTGTGTGATGGAGGGGGGGTGGGATGCCTGAACTAACCTACAAACAACATAAAGTGAGGATAAATCAACGAATAAACTGACATGAATGTATTCACACAAGCCACTTAAAGTCTCAGCAGCAATATTATGTGAAGAAGTATGTCATGCATGCAGAGTTACATAGATACACAGATGTTTAAAATGGCACATAATTGATTTCCCATGTGCATAGACCCACACACACTAAAGGTATGGCTCTTATCGTGACCTTGTATTTTATCAGTTTGCAAGTTGATAGTCTGACCATCAGTCAGTCTGATATAGTCAGTAGTCATGCAGCAAGGAGAAAATGTCAAATATTTTCCTGCAGATTCCCTGCACCCTTAATATAGGATGAGATTTAGTCACTGTTTTTGTGATGTGATTTCAGTCTTATTTTGGATACAGGCAGGATTCATACAACTCAGATTTTATTTAATATGCAGAAAATCCATCCTAACTACCCTGGTGTTTTAGAGCCTCGCTGCTGGCTTTATTATGCTTTAACAACTAGGGGGATGGGGTTTGCTGGACAGGCAAAAACGGATACCTTTGCAAATGATGAGAGCACTTAACCGCATTAACTTCTTGATTGGTTCTCATCAACCACAATTCAACTCCCAGCTGTGGATGAAAAGCTCTGTTTAGACTTACTTTCAGTTTCTGTTTCAGTCTAGTAAAAGAAGTTCCAGCTATTACTTTTGACTGTTAACTCTCATTAGTAGCACTATCTGAACCTAAGCAAACAGCTGCAGAGGAGAAGAGAGAGAAAGAATTGGCTTCCTGTTTACACCAGCACATGCACGTCGCCCAGTCTATCTGAAAAGTAACACAATATGTTTTTAAGTATGTTGGTATGAATGCAGAATACTTTTGTTATCAGGATGCAGCTAATTGTCATCTGATTCAAATAAAAACATAGTATGGATCTAACCTGAATGGCCAAGTGAAACTGTGCTTCAGCATTTAGTTGTTTTGTAATATCACCATCTCTCAATGTGTCTTCAAAGGTAAAGTAAATATTTTTTTTTTATTTATTAATGCTAAGGGCTCATATATATCACACTGCTGTGAGGAGATAGAATAAAGGGTCAGCACAGGTAAAGCTGGGGACACTACACAGCTTTCACAGTCGTGAAAGATTATAAAAAGACTTGGTGTTGGAGTATTTATAATGTTTTTATAATGACTGAAAGACTATCCCACATTTAATGACGGTGCCTGATGATGGATCACAGACTACATGACTTGTCAAACCAACTCAAGCCAACTGAACGCACCAAACTCAAGTGCAAACTCGCAAGAGCAGCCATGTCTACGAGAGCGACAGTTTCAAGGGTAAACACACATGAGTGACAAACGGCTTGCTGTTGCTGCTCTTTGTGCAGTTAATGTTTTGTCCCACCCTACTCTTACATTGGCTGTGTTTGCAGTTGGGTTTGTGATCAATACACACTATCCGATAGCGCCCAGATTTGGCTCAAAAATTCAAACATGCTTGATTGATTGTGACTGAGGTCAGGTCTGTTACCCTCCGCCGATTTGAGTCTTTGAGGGCCTCACACACTAACACATTTCTGTGCCATCCAGCCATGATGACTGTCCCCAAATAGTGTTGACTGATGCAGACTGTGGACAGCTGTACATCGTGGATAAGTTTGGGCAAAAAAATCTTGTATTGTGTCCCCAGCTTAAGATGAGGATGACTTTACTCCGGAGTAAAGTCTGCACTGAGGCAAACGCTGAAGATAAGTAAACAAATATTCTATTTGGATTTAAATAAGGCTGACAGTTGCAGTCATAGACATAAGTAAACAAACCTTTATTGATGTAAATCATGTTTATATTCCATGGTAGCACTGTAACACAGTTCAGTTAATGTACAATACTAGTGGATGGAGGAAGAAGAACCCAACAAGCTTGAAGTGAAAACAAAGGAAGCCAAATGTGCTGTCCTTCTCAAGGATGAGAGTTGCACAAGGTAAATCGAGGTGTTTGTCTGCAGCCCCATATATTGTTTTTCCCAGTCTTTGATGTCATGTCTGTGTTCAGTGGGTCTGTAATTAGTTTTTTTTTTAGCACGGCCATAGTGTACTACAGTGAACCAGCAACCATGCCAGGCTCTTCATTATGCAAAATGTGTTGTGTGTGCTAAAGCCTAATTGATTCTGAATGAAGCTTGCATTATTGATGAGCCAACACAAGTCTCTCACTCGCTCTTTCTCTTTTTGCTTCTATTCCACTGTGACAAAGCAAGATTTTTTTTTCCTGTCATGCATTTTTTTTTTTCTGTCTCTGATATATTTATATTCATTGGCCTGGTTCACTGCCATTACCATCTGCATAAAGGGGCAGTGCAGCAAGAGCTGCGTGAAGTGGTCTATTACAGATGAAGACAAGAGTAACTGTTGACGGCAAGTTAGCTGATCCAGTGACCTAAGGCAGACCTAACCCTTAGTGAGTAAACCTGTAATCCTCAACACCAAATCTGCTTTGCTGTAAGTCTCTTTATTTCCAGAGACCCTACTACAGCCACCACTTATGGATCGTAAATATCAAGGATGTTGTCGAGAGCAGGTCCACCCTATACTCATTTATCCACTAGTTTGTTTTGGTAAATATTATTTTACCATTTTAAGCCAAGATGAATTTATTATGTTTCATATATTCAATAACCGCATAAAGGTTTGAAATAGATTTTAGCTTGAAAGTTGCTTCCAACACATAAACAAATCAACATCTGTGAAACATGTTTGCAGTTGCATTTAGTATTAAAAGCCAAAATTCCTAAATTAATGCTGTGGTTTTAAACCAAAAATGGACCGACTAGCCAAATAGCTATTGATCAACACTAGAGCTGCAACTAACGATTATTTTCATAATCGATTAATCTGTCGATTATTTTCTCGATTAATTGATTAATCGCTTGGTCCATAAAATATCAGAAAACCTTACATCCTCATTTCCAGGTTTGACGGTGTTCGTCATCAATGATGATGTTCTCATCATTGTTTTGTCCACAAACCAAAACGATTATCAAAATAGTTGTTTATTAATTTAGTAATTGTTTAATTGTTTTAGCTCTAATCAACACTGCTGTAGTATCTCATAGTTTCAAAATGGATACAAAAAGGGACGTGGTCTGTCACCATTTATTAATTCTATGCTATTGAAATGTCATACTGTTTTACCAGAGCTACATGGCGACCGCTTTATCCTCCACATGAGGGTCACCAATAGTTTGCATGACCCATTTTTGACAACTAGAGTAGATAAATCAAATTATTTAAGTAGTTTGAAGTATTGTTAAAGTGTTTTCATGACTATTTAGGGGGGAAATAAAGGTGTAAACAACAGTATGCCTTGCACAGCAGGGTGAGGGTGCATCCAGGAACCTGCCCTTTAACTGGAGAACCCTGGTTTATGGATTTGAATCCAAAACAATAAGTCACTGAACCTGCAGCCCTCAGTGCTGCTCTGTCTCAGATCCAGCTCCATGTAAGGGAGTAAACAAAGGGATCTTTCCCTATGGGGATCAATAAAGGATCACATTGTCACTATTACGCAGACAGCCACACAGGCAATGGGACACCCAGTCCCTGTAATGGCAAAGTCATGTGTTACACTGGAATTCAATCTCCTCAACTGCCAGTGTGCAGCCTCTGTCAAGTTGTTCCACAGAGGAAACCATGTATATGTCGGCCTCAGATCACTGCACTTGTGGCTCACTCTGTCTTCCTGATTGGGTGTCAAATACTAAGTTTCTCTCTGGCTAATCCTGAGTCACCTCATTCTCCTCACTGCTCTTAAAATACCACAACTTCACTGAGGTAAGTCTACTGTAGCACAGTAGCACGGGGATAAGCCAGTGTGTGACGTAACTTTCACTGTCTTTCTCCAATCAGTTTAGTGTGTGTATTGTTACTCGGTGTTGGAATGCATTGGCAATATTCCTTGGGTGTAACTTTTTATTTTACTTGAGCTTTCTTCACACTGGCAAGTGTGCAATTGCTCTCCTCATGTTTTTTTTTTTTTTGGTTTTCATGCGATTTACAAATACTTGATGAGGGATTGTAATAAGAGAATCAGTTTAGACTGCAGCATGACCTCAGCTGTGCTTGCTGAGGTTTTCTGAGCTCAAACACAAACGGTCAATAGCTTCAGAAAAATCCATTCAGCTGAAACTTATGTTTATTTATCTGCTGCTGAACATCGCCATGGCTAATGTGCGACTAGATGATGAAATTGCTGCTGGTTTTGTCAAATAAGCTGTTTACTTTAACCCCATATCCACCATTCATTGCTAGTGGTGTCTTTAGTAAGGACACTGCAGACATCAATGTTGGCATAAAGACAATTTTTTTCACGTGAAATTCAGTACTGCAGTTATAGAAAAATTGACAAGCAGCTGTTTTCAGTAGCTGGTTCTCGATATTGTATGCCACCCCTCATGGCCACAGGAAGCTTCTGCTTGGAAAAGCAGTTTGGCTCTTTGCTGTTGCTGCTGGATAATTCTGATTGGTTGATTGCTTGCTGCTGGGCTGGGCCATGTTTCTGTATCTCTCTCAGCTGTGTGATGTCCATTCCATCACTCACTATCCCCCTCATTGCCACAGGGACTCCTTACTGACTCCCATGTGAGCATTCAGCCTCATCTTGCCAGTTATCAGTGGACACTGCAGTGCTGGAGGAGATTGGATGCGGATGTGACTGCTGAATATCAGCCAATACTACTCCCTCTCTCTCGCTCTCGCTCTCTTCAATTCTGCAAACAGTTCTGCAAACAATTCTGCAAACAATTCTGCAAACCCACACCCGTGAAACCTCTGCAAAGGACCCTACCTGTTACTGCAGTTATCTCCAACTCAAGTCTGGATTCAAGACTAGACCAGTTAACATACTGAATGTCCCATGATGAAACTCATCATCCATGTTTAAACATCTCATACCGTCACTCAGAATGAAACCGCTTTATTCATTGTACAGTTTATATAGAACATAGCAACACTTACTCACCTCAGTGCTATAGGCTTTAACGATAAAACAAATCCATGTGGCTGACAAGACTTCATGTGTAAAATGAATGTGTAATAATGGTTTAAAAAAAAAAAAAACATTCCTGCAGCCAATCCTGACATGTTGAGTTCATTTTTGCCTTTGCTGGGAGTCACTGAGGGCAGGCAATCCTTACTTTTAATGTTGTGTGTAAAAGTTTTTATCTAGAAATATCTTGAGAGGGTTTTGACGCATGACTCATCCTAAGTGTTTTATCTGTGCACACCCCCACCCCATCAGTTAAGCTAATCAAATAGATTAGATTATCTGATGATCTATTGTTTCTATTGAACTGAGAAAAGCTCCAGGGCCCAAATTCTCAGCAATTTATTTTACGCGTATGTCAACCGAAAAAATATAATTTCATGGTAATTGAGGAATATGAGAAAATTGATGTGACAGTTTCAGTTCAGAGTTTCTGATATACACATATATGAGTTTAGGATGTGGCTGCATGCACTTTTGTCCTCATTATATCTGCTGTTGAGAGAATTTGTGACAGATCACCACCTGTTGCCTTCTGTATTTGGTACCATGGTTAGTTTCATAAATAAGCAACTTTGTGTTCTGTAGAAAAATATCTAAAACACCAATTTGCTCTCCTCTGATGGCTCGGAGCGAAAAGAAACACCCTGTATATTTTACATTCTGCTGATGAGAGGGATTTTAAAACTCTCTGCCATCTTATCTTAAGTAACTTAACAGATATAATTGTTCTTTATTGAAACTATTCTAATGTCTTCTCTGTTTCTGTCTTTGTCTTTAGGGAAATGAAGCTAGTTACCCCCTGGAGATGTGCTCGCATTGTAAGTATTCATTCACGTGTGCTCACTTTAGATGGAGAGCTCTCTTCTGTTCAAGGATTAACAGCTTTGTATCTTTTTTTCTGGCCTGAATTATTATTGCATGGTTCTGACACACTTCATGAGTGAGGTGATGCCTCTGGTATTTTTATGGATGTATGATGTTTTGTATCCTAAAGTGTGTCCATTTGTGTGATGTTCAGAAGTGTTTCAGAAAGTGATGTCACCTCTAAATCGAACTCTAGTCAGGCATGTTTACAAGATGTCTATCTGGTGAGCTCCTGAGCTTTGAGGAGGAGGAGGAATTGAGGATATGACTCACATTTCTTCTTTGTCCACCTACTTCACCTTACCTACCGTGTGATGCATTATTCACAGACTTCACGCATTGTTTAAAAAGAAGCCAAGGTTTGTAGATTTCAGTCTGGCACACTTTTACCAGCACGTTATTGAGAACCAGGTTAAAAATGGTTCCAGTGCTGCATGCGTTTTAATGAGCAGTGAGACTACGACAGGTCCCACTGTAGCGTAGGTGTACTTCAGGGACAGTGTCACTGCTGAGGATGACCTCATCATTCTCAGTATCTGAGTCACATGTGAACAATTAATTTGATGACAGGGCTACAGAGCTATTAGCCTTTGGGATTTTTATTGCACTGTTGAAAAAGTGTCCAAACTAAATTATAACAGTCATAAAAGGATAGCAGGGCTCTAGAGTGCCAGCATATATTTTTTTTGAGTGATTGCACTGGTGGTCTGAAATTTCATGCTGTTTTAAATGTGTACATTTTTTTTTTATGTGACTGGGGTATTATAGTGGGCTGGGCTCGACACGCTCAAGTGCAGCACTTAACTAACACAACACACTAATGCATCAAAGGTATAAGCACAGAACCAAGGTAAAATGAAATTGAAGCAAGCAAACCTTTCTGAGTGTTTTCAACAGCCTGGCAGTGAATCTACAGCCACTTTAGATGACAGTGTGTCCACATAAATAAAAAAAAAAACTGCAACTACAAGATGGGAGCCCGATGCTAACATTACTCTCACTGCTCACTAAACATTTCAGATAAGTCAGCAGATATCACTTTGAGAGTTTCCTTGCACCCCTCTTCATTGGTAAACCCAGACACAGCACAGTATTTACCCGGCACCTTATGGCCGCGCTTTTCTATTATACAGTTCTAGCACGGCACGGCTCGACTCAACTCTACTTGTTATTTTTTGCTTTTTCAGGAGGGGTAGTACCTTGTACCTGGTGCTTTTTTGGTACCTTTTTTTGGCGAGGTTCCAAGTTAGTTGAGCGTTCATGTCAGAGTGAGTCAGACTGAACATACAGTATATACATACAGTAGTAATTCAACTCTTAATTGCATTATATGAACACAATATTTTTTGGTAATGACATGTAAACACACAAATCTGAAAAACAGATTTTAATCACTTAACAAATGACTGTGTACAATCTGTGTTAGGCTGTCTAACGTAGATAAAGTAGTGCGCATATTCTGAAGATAGAGCTGACAGATATTTTATTTGGTGAGCCTTTAGTTAAGTGGCTAAAGTTAGTAGTTTTTCCTCACGTCTCCACTTGCAGCCATGTTTTTTTTCTGAGCTTTTGATGAACAGTGAGCACACACAGCACTTTCAAACTCTGTAAGCTGACTGTAACTCTGCATGCTGACGATACATAGGTAACCCCATTTAAGTGTTCTGTCCCTTTATTGGCCGACATTTGCTTTTTATAGACAGAAGATACTGGACTGTGAGGGGGCGCCAGCTATTCCTCCCCCATGATTATGACTCAATGGGAAGGGTAGGTGGATTTAGTTGATCCATGATCCTGATCTGAACCCATCAAGGACCTCTGCATTCAATCTGGGCTATATAGCTTTTCTTCATTATCTCTTCCTTTCTATCTGTCCTTTTCTGTGTAGCAAGTGTAAGAATAGTTATTAAATAATGTTCACTTGCCATGAATACAGGAATTACTTTGATTCTCAAATGTATTGTCTTTAATGGCTTTTCTATACACACACACTTCTTTTTGCCTTCCTCCTTACTTTCTCTTCTGTTTTGTCTGTATTTGGCTTTCTCCTCTGTCTCTCTCACCCTCCACTGACAGAGCAGCTGTTCAGCTCATCAACTGCTCAGACAGGCAGGCATTGGTTTTGAAGAAATTAGCTCTGGCCCGATGGTAGACGTGCCCTGTGCTGCACCTTCATATAACTGCCCTAAATCAAATGTGAACAAAGTCTAAGACCCACTCACCAGCCCTAGCCATTTTTAGTATGTTGACATCTATTAGATTAACTGGAGGATTTTGTCTTCAAGAGTCATTTAACACACCTCAGTTTGAAATGAATCATTATTCCTGCATGTGGATACATTTCTAAGGTTGTTACGCTGATACTGGCTTTATCAAACTCACATCTGGCAAATATTTAAAAGCCCACTCTCTTCACACGCACGCACGCACGCACACACACACACACACACACACACACACACTCTCTTCACTCCATCGCAGGACTGTCTGCAGCCGCCTAAAATAAACAGAGGGCGGCCTGCTGGAGTTCCTTGTTGCTAGGGGTTTCCCTGAGGTGGGAATTGGAGAGCCTCCGTAGGTGGGGGTGTTGGGGTGTGTCGGGGGTTTTCTGATGATGGCACAGCTATAAATATATGGGGAGCATCAAAGTGCTGGATGCCTTGTGTTGCCCTTGGTTTGGTCCATGCAGGCGAGCAGTACATTATCAAACAGCAGCCAGAGCAATCGGCGCTTTTGTCCCGCTTTTTATTTTTATGTAGAACACACACCTACTGTGTGGCCTCCTCTTACTCGTGGCCTGGATGAGATAAGACTAGGTGTGACAGATAATAAGGTGTGTGTGTGTATTCATGCCCCTTTTTTCTTTATACTCAGAAACAATATGCTTTCCAAATCCACAGCTTGATCAGTGTTCTACAAACTTCCAAAATGACAACGTCCTGAAATATTTCATTTTGTCCACAAACTAGAAATACTCCGTTTACTGTCATAGAGAGGAGCAAATCAATTAGAACATACGTAGTCAAGAGGCTTAAGTCAGAAGCAATTCATTAGTCAATAAACAATAGATTAATCAGTTAACTGTTGCATTACACTAGAAACCAAGTTAGTTGTCGGCAAGCTTTCAAGACATCAAGTGCTCATAAATGTATTCATGATCTCATCTTTCAATTAAGGGACTATTTATTCATTTTTGTCTCTAACAACGTGTTTTCTCCCGTTTCCTTGACAACCCTTCACCGTATTGCTTTGTAAAACCCATTATCCTAATGGGGACAGTGTTGTGTAATTACTGAGCTGTGCATGTATCCTCCTCATGTTTACCCTCCCTCACACCTTATCTTGTGTATTTTTGGTGCTATACACAGCAGACTGTTATTATCGGTAACATTCCAACACATTTCCTGATCTCATACCCCACCCTCTCTCACCCCCACCTCCCCTCTTGCCTCAGTTCAGGTTAGCTTGGAGTCATGTGTCTCCATTAATGTGCAGACAAAAAGAGGACACATTCATTAATGACATTTTGGGAACATTGTGTTTTATAATTAAACAAAAATGGGGAGGAAAGTCCCGCTGCACTCACCAGATTTTCTATTCCCTCACAGCTGTGCTTCTCTTTAGTGGTTGGTTCGAACCACCTGACTTTTAACTGTGTTACTGGTAGCCGATAATATCACATTAAGTGTGCGGTCAGAAATGCTGCCCAAAATTAGGTCAGCGATTGACTCCCTCTTACACTCACACAAAAAACCAGAAAGTGCATATGCCCCGATACACCCCCTCAATCTGCCCATGATGGCAAATACTTTGGGGGCTAACGGTCCAGTCAGTTGCCTAGTAACACAGATGCAGGTGCATTTATGAAAGCGTGTATCTGTTGTGATCTGCAATGGAGGAGTATATGAGATTATCATAATGATCTCACAGTTACATTAGGTCTCCCTCAGAGCTGCTTATTAGCATATTAGCAGTGTGAGGAGCCTCTGTTTGCCTGTGCAGTCCTCTCAGGAAAACACTTTCTCACCGGAACAGTTCTGTATATTTGTGCCCTGAGTAATCCAATTAATGAAGAATTATATGAATAACGTGGCTCTTCTGCATTATTTATACATTACATTATTATTAAGTTAATGTAACGGAAACTATGTTGTAAAAACCCATTTTCGGAACCGTATAGCTCCCTGTAGAAAATCTGTTCTACAATATTATGCTATTGTAGGATTATAGGTGTAACGAACCAACTGCACCTTTATGTAAAACATGACTCTTGTACCTTTAATCATATTCTAACCAGGGGTATCAGTTTTTAGCGTCACCCATATCATTGCAGCTGTCGCTGATGCCAAAGACTCAAACACACAGGTTATGGCACCAGGGTTAATTATTGCATTCAGCTTCTTCGGCATCTGTTTCTGTAATTATGCAGGTGTTGAGGACACCTTGTCTCTGTGGCTCATTTCATGGACACAGCTGTGCAATACCGTGAACGTAGCAGCTTCTGTGTCGGACACTGTATCTGTAATTGCACATTTTGAAGTCTGGCGACTGTAGTGGCAGTCAACTTTTGTAAATCTGGTGATCAGGGGATTTACACTCTATTTGCTGCACTCACTGCAGTCAATGGCAATGATTTTGCACCTACTTGGAGGATGACTGTGTGTGATATCTACAGAAAGTTTACGAGGGAGTCAGACATGCATTCATACCCATAAAATTTCTATCTGTGCCACAGATGACCTTGATCTAATAAATATAGCTTCAGTATTAGGGCACTTACTGCAAGTATGGTTGCAATGATGCCCCTCTCACAGACCTGCTTTGAGCTGAGCTGGTGTCATCTGCTGTGAGCAGGAAACAGGAGGCTGCTGATAAGGAAGTGTCTTGTGTCACAGGACAGCCGTGTGCTTGGCTCTCGTAACTCACACCTAGTGGACACAGAAACCCTGTGGTACATCAGATTTTGAGCATTTGTGTGTGTGTGTGTGTGTGTGTGTGTGTGTGTGTGTTTGTATCAGGAACATAAAAACAAGACAGTGACACCTCCAATAGAAATAAATGTGTTTGTGTAAAAGTCATGGAACTGAGATTCAGCGGGACAAACATGATTCTAAAGGGTTTTGTTTCATGTTTGAGAACATGTTTATGGATCTGCAGGACACTCTGGCTTTCGCAGTGCTCAAGCAGCACACAGGCACAGTTGTGAATGCAAATAAGACGGCAATCAATCAACGATAAACCAGGAGCTAAACAAGCTTTCAGGTTTTTTATTCAAAACATCTGTGTACACACTTCCTGAAGGTGATGTCTTCAAATGTCCAAAAGTCAATTTCACAATTGATTAATCAGACGGGTTAATCAATCAAGTTAGTTGTTTGGTCCACTAAACGTCAGAAAATGTTGAAAAGTGTTGATCGTTTGTCTCCCAAACCTCAAAATGATGATTAATGTAATTATTTAAAATACAATTAATCTATTATCAAAATAGTTAACTATTTAGCAATCGATAATATAAGACAGAAACTAATATCAGTAAATATTGTCGTGGTTAGCCATTTTAGTTTTAGCTAAATTTAAATTTTAACAAAAGGATTTATTAATTTCCTATTAATACAACTGCTTCCCTTTTGAATGATTTCAGAGAGTGTGATGGGCATCTGGGCTGTATATTTGGAACTGTAACGGATTCATAGTTCAAACAGATACCCAAATTACTGATAAAAAGTGGTCGTCCTAGTGTCTCTGGACAGTCTTGTCATTCCTCACCTCCTCCTCCATTCTGATTAGCTGATGTAGCTCAGCCTGTCCCAACGCATAAGCCACACCCAATCTCTCCCTCCCTTCCTTTGCATCATACGATAAGTAAAACAATGGGTTACTAATTGATACTCAGTGTAGAATCATATTTCTTTGAGAAATGCAGTGGAAAAAGATCAGCACACCTTACAGCTCACTCACATTTAAAGATTTAGTTTTTATTATTGCCAGTACAATACTCGTTAGAAATAAAGACACACTTGTGAATTGCACACACTTGTTGGTCAGGTACAACACTAATCATTTTGAATTGTGTGTGAAATGATTCTGTTTTGAACAAGGTTTTGTTTTCTCTCCATAAATATTAAAACCACAATTTACTGGTTTCTTTAACTTTCACTCAAGAGCGAAAACCTGCCATTTATCGTGATAATTATCAATCTTAACCAATCATCTTTTTTAGCCTTATTGTCCAACCTTAGTGCGAGTATAACTGATAAACTAGTGATGAGTCTGCACTCAAGAGCAACATTATTCCTAAAGATATTAACAACCCCCCTTAGTGTTTTGAGAGTGCTGTTTATATTCAGTATCAGAGTCAGGTGACTCGAGGCCACAGCATACGATCTGCATTACTTGAGTTTTTTGGCTTTAGGTCAAGAATCCATCCAGGTATAGCACAAATGTCTTACAAGAGAGGAAGATGATGTGATGACCTTTTATTGAGATAGTCATATTTCCAGTGTGACATCATAATGTTCTGCAAAAACACTTGATCCACTATTATCTAACACCCAATAAAGGAACAACAGGGGAGATTGTGACTAGACTCGATGGATTACAACCATGAGGTGGTAAATCTAGGATTTTTCCAGTGATCAGAGAGTTCAGTGTATAATAAATCTATGATGACATCTCCTTGAACCTCACCTGAGGTTTCTTAGCCTCATAAATACGTCACCCTACCTCATTGTTCCTCTGTCCCTCTGTTTGCTACGCGTTCAGATTAATAGATAGAGATGATGTCATTTAGGATCCCAGGCTACTGTTGTAGTTTGTGGTTGGCCACCCGTATCATGTGACCCTCAGTGAATGAGCTTATATAGTAATTAACAACTGGCTTTGTTATTGCTTCTGGATAACTCCTTGCCATTGCTCAGTGTAGTGTGTTAGAGAGGCTGTTTCTTATGGCAGGGGAACAGAAGGAAGCACCAGTAGGCAACAAAGGCTGTGAGTTTGCAATAA
Source organism: Solea senegalensis (assembly GCF_019176455.1). Classification (NCBI taxonomy): domain Eukaryota; kingdom Metazoa; phylum Chordata; class Actinopteri; order Pleuronectiformes; family Soleidae; genus Solea; species Solea senegalensis. Next base: position 15,721,766 of record NC_058035.1, read on the forward strand.
CTGTCTCCATGTATTTGTGTGTCTTTGTGCTATTTCCTCTGTTCCTTTCTCTCCCAATGACTCTCATTTCATTTTTTCCCCCCCTATTTTAAGTTCTCTGCAGTAGTAATATTTGTACTCATTTCAGGTCACAGAGTAGAACATAATGTGCTGTGGTTTCTGTGGGTCTTGGAGCGCTTGGCTCAATACTGTGCAGCCTGGAATTGGTGTCCTTGACCTAGTTGCAAGTGGTGGCTGCTAGAATTTATGACTATATTTCATGCAGGTGTTAGCAAGGGTATTTTATATTTTGCATGAATTTTTGCTGGCTCGTGTACACGAGAAAATAAAAGTGCACTGTGGCTCATTTCTCTTTCACTTTTAACTATTCCATTTTCTTTTTTCTTAGTGAAGAGAGGCTGTCACCCTGAGTCTGATACCTGTGATCTTTATCATTTGTGTGATAACCCAAGAGCACCAGCTGAATATCTGCAAAGAAAATGTCAACGTCTCATTAAGACTTTCTCTCCTTTTTTTTGTCTCTTTGTCCAGTCGATGCTGATGAGATTAAGAGGCTAGGGAAGAGGTTTAAGAAACTCGACCTAGATAACTCTGGCTCGCTCAGCGTGGAGGAGTTCATGTCCCTGCCGGAACTGCAACAGAACCCCCTGGTGCAAAGGGTTATCGACATATTTGACACAGACGGGAATGGAGAGGTGGACTTTAAAGGTATGCAATAAACTCTGATCAGCTGGTGTGGGGAAGCACTGTAACCTAATTTTACTGCCGTATTCTTATACATTTATTATGGCATCGGCTGACTAACACGGATGGTTTACTATTTGAAGTCCGTGTTGTTGGTATTTGGCGTCAAGGCTCCCAGCGACGCAACTCCTTACAAACAAACACTAAGCTTAATACATCCCTTAATAAAGAGGAACAGCTGCATCAGATGCAGACTTCAGTAAAGAGCTAAGTGCAGTGTAGCTTTTCAAGTGACTACGACGTGAAGAGGTCGTGTAAAATTACCTTCTATGATGGGCCTGTGTGAGCTTTCCCCAACAGCCACACACAAACATGAAATGACAACAGCAAGGAGGAAATGTGTCTGAACCAGTTTTTCTCAAAATGTATGTAAATCAGAAATGAAAGCGTTTAAAGGAACCTTTCTCCATCACTAACACCACTGCACCATAAAAGTTGATCTTCATACTGCATTCACGTGCCTGTGCTGTCTGTGTTTTGCTTCTACCAGCTAACTAGAGTTCCATAAGCATTCAGTGTGCAATAAACATACAGCATTTGAGTTGTGATGACACCGATGATTGTTCTCCTTCCCCAGAGTTCATCGAGGGAGTCTCACAGTTCAGCGTCAAGGGCGACAAGGAACAGAAGCTTCGGTGTAAGTAAAGCTGCTCCTCCATGGATACCACATGTTACCAGATATTGCACCAGTGGTTCAGGGTCTTCTATTGCTGTCGCTGTAGTTTAATCTGACATGACTTTATCTCAATGCATCCTAGTCCTGCATCAACAAACAACAATACTATACTGAAAGTTGGACACCACCGTTTTTTACTGCCTTTTGAATTAACGCTTGAAGCTCAGGTCCAGTGTGTGTGTGGAATGCAAATAAGTGTGTTTATCGAGGGATTATTGAGTGAACGGTGGTGAAAAGTGGGACAAAGTTACAAGACGGGTAAAGACTTTGACCAGAGATGAGTCAAAGACCGGTTCTAGTGACATTTGATGCCCTGTGGATGTCTCTGTTTTTAACTGATTTCACTCTGCCTCCGTTTCTGTTCCCTCGTCTCTGCCACAACGTTGCACCACAGTCGCCTTCAGGATCTACGACATGGACAAGGACGGCTACATCTCCAACGGCGAGCTCTTCCAGGTGCTGAAGATGATGGTGGGCAACAACCTAAAGGACACACAGCTCCAGCAGATCGTGGACAAGACCATAATCAACGCAGACAGGGATGGAGACGGCAGGATATCCTTCGAAGAATTCTGTGCTGTGAGTGGAAGCCCCTTGGTGTTTTCTGCTGATGCAGACTGTTGTGCTGCAGGCAAATGTCAAAGGGGCAAAAGAAAAGCCTCGAAAACAGCTTTTTCTCCTCCGGCTTGACAGCGGTGGGTTTAAATTTCAAGCTTACTGTGGAAATATGCCGTCAAGGGCTCTTAATATTGCCCGATGATTTCTCACTACATGATGTGATGGGGCTGCGAAAATGCTGGCTGTGACATTATTCTTATAATCCTGGGTTGGTCGTGTGAGAAGGTTATGTAATAATATACAATGGTATGAAGAGATGAAGGTTATGAGAGAAAATGAATATAGTTGAGAAGATGAGGGAGAGAGAGAGACTGTTACTCTAGTGAGATGAACATTGAACACTTTATTAAACTGAGGTCAGCACATGAAGCAAACCTCTAAAAATGCTCATATAAAGCTGCTTCACACACAGAAGAGAAGTAATCCTAACTTAATCTACGAGTGATAAGCAGCAAGGTTCAAGAAGGCAGAGGCAAAATAAAGATGCAGATTATTTCAATACCCTTCGTTTGCACTATGACTGTTCACCAGTCTGAACTCAAACCTCTTCCTGTTTGTTTTACATGAAAGCAATCTAAATACATTCCTGATGGCAGCAGCAGAAAGTCCTCATGCAGGACACGTGTGGGGTCACTGATCATTTCTTTGCCTTTTTAAGGACTTGGTTCAAAATGAAGCTGCTCCAGGGATCTTTGTTTTTTTGCCCGTTTTTTTTTAAATCTGCCGTTTAAAGCCGCAGTCAAACAAACGGCTGGGATACCAACGCTATCACACTTTTGATTCATAGGGCACTTTTAAAGATTTTGAAAGATGCAGTACAGTTTGAAATCCCGACGTTATACATTACTCTATACAGTTTGTGAAAGTCTCTTTCAGGTCTGTGAAACAATGATCACCCACACCCTGACATCCTCTTGTCAGACCCCAGTGGGTCCTGCTTTGCTTGGAGATATTTTCTGAAAGGAAAAGCACCACTTTCAACTCTGACAGACAGAAGGAGCACATGTGACAGCTGCGTCTCCGGAGCCTTGAACTAAAAAAGACGGAGTGTATTTTCAGGATGGCACGGGGAGAGTATTACATCGCCCTTTTTTCTTTTTTTTTCTTTTTTTAAATAAAGCAGCAACTTCCCAAGCACTAAATGGCTCAAGGAGGAGACAATGTGACATGATTTGTGTCTTGCTTGAAATGAAAACGGCAACAAAGAGTGTTTAAAAATAACCGATGTAAAAATAGGTCTTATCTAAAGACTGCAGTGATGCGCGGGCCGACCCACTCTCGGGTGGACTTTAAAGAAAATGCAGCGAGTTCAGGAGGGATGAACTATAAACAACTCACTGTCTGTACAGTTTCAATTTGTTGATAGTTTTCCTCTCTCACTCACGACTATGTTTTTATCTTTTCCTAAAGACGTGTCTGTAGCTTTTGTTTGGATACTCCACCTGCACCAAATATCTTTCTGGAAGGATCTAGAAAGATATTTGTCCTCTCCTCTCCATGCATACAAGCACAGGCTAAATCCTGTCACTGTAGACTCTGTTTTTGTGCACATTGCAGTCTGTAAGCGAGGGCTTTTCTGTTCAAGGTGAAGACGTTTGTTGTTTCTATTTATTTAACCTCTTCCTACACCTGTGGCCGGGATGTGGAAAGAGCAATATCGGCACCGAGGACGGCACTCAAGAGTGAGACCTCCTGATGTTTGTAGCTCTATAATAAGATAAATAAAACCAAAATACACCAATGGAAGATTGCTAAATTTGGGTAGTAATTAACATATACTTTTGAGGATTGGGTTCAGCTTGTATAACAGGCCGACAGGTGCGGGTCATAAAATCACGAAAAGGCTGGTTTCAGAGTTTTTACACAGACGGCATGTTGTTGTATATCAAAGGGGAACTTGGGGAACTGATTTTACACCTACGATCGGTTTGTTTGTTATTTAACATCTGAACTTTCCAGCTTGTAAAAGTTGTTGTATATGTTGTATAAATGAAAGATATTCTGTCAAAGAAGAGCAAAGACATGTTATTTACATTTGATAACTCTAAAAGTGAACTATAAATGGCACCATAACCCACCTTTGTTTGCAGAGCTTCACCCATACTAAACACAAGGTTTTTCACAAACATTTTTCTTCCAAGTCAGCATATTTTATGAAAGTGCAAGTCTTTGTTTTGACCATGAATCAACCCTTTAAAAAAAATCATCAATGCTTTGTTAGCACACAATTATATCTTAGGCATTTTTCTTCACACAAGCCATCTCTGCATCTGTAGATTGCCTGAGTAATGATTGTTTTTCCTGTCTTTCTCTGCTCCAGGTGGTCGGAGGTCTCGATATACACAAAAAGATGGTGGTGGACGTGTGAGCGCGCCTTTGCTCGCTGAACCCCCGCCGCTCCTCCTTCCTCCTCGACACTCGCTTTCTCCAAGATCTGCTAAAGACGTCCGGCAAAATGCTCTCTGTGTAACTCAATGGAAGTATTCTCTCTCTCTCTCTCTCTCTCTCTCACTCATTACTCTCTTTCTTTCTGAGAAGCCACTTTTTTTCCTTTCAAAAAATCCACAGGCCTCGTGAAGCCAACTTTGAAGTGTTATTGAACTGTAAAATCCCCTCCGTGAACCCGGTCATAGCACTTTAAGAGACTGAAGGACATCAAAAGCATCTCCAACTTTGGATGGGAGGGAAGGGGCTCAGTGAGGAGGCTGGTTGGCTTGTCCATATGACATCATTTCTTTCTTTCTTTCTCTCTCTTTTTCTTTTTGTTATTTGTTATTTTTGATATTTATTTTTGTTCTTGTCTTTTATAAAGAAGAAAAAAAAAAACAAGTATATCTATGGTTGTGGCGTGAGGAGGTGTATAGTATATTAACACTTGACTTACAGTGCAACTAGAAAGTAGGGTATGAAGTGCCAACCAGAACATATCCAGTAACCAGTCCAAGTTATTACCCATCATCACAGCTGTTGTCCGTGCAGGACAAAAGTGACTCGCAAACACTCCCACGAACCCGCGAGTCATGTCGGATTGCAAAATTACATTTCAGAGCTGTTACGGTTAGTAAAAATTCCAGTCACTCTTAGCAAAACAGTCCAGATGTTATTTTTTATTTTGTAATAGTTTTATTTATACTTAAACATGTGTTTATATTGTTGGAGATGATCCTAGTTTCCTGTCATGAGAGATAAAACAAATGCCAACAACATGTCTTTCCAAAAAATGATGACAAAGTATTTTTTTTTTTTGCATTGAACTGTGACACAATCTCAATTCCGAGGCTCGATTTCGGTCGGCGGCTGGACGGACGGACTAAGCTAAGAACTGACAGTAGACGTGTGAGATTTTACACTGTTTGTGCGAGTATATAGCAATTTAAGAGACTTTATCTGCTGGCAGCGTTTTTGTTCATCAATATGTGTATATTAGGTAAAAATCAACGTGCTCATCATGTTTTAACAGCAAGAGGAGAAAGGCGCCTCCGCCTCAGCGCAACATGAGCCCTTCTGAATATTTACCCGGTACGGCACAGGATGGGTCAGTTTTCTTGTATGCAACACAAACACTTCAATCTCATCATGTTGGCATGATGATCGGGTGTGCACCTCCGATAGACTGTCCAATGTAGTTACTCCTTTTTTCCTTTTTTATTTTTATTTTTTTTTTTGTTAAACATGTACATTTCAAAAGTTGGCTTCTGCTCCCACTTGGTCACAATCACCTTGTTTTCTCCTCCTTCCACCCACTAACACAAACAGGGAGAAAAACTTAATAACTCATCCAGACCGAATAACGCTTCCTCCTATGAACGGCATCAGGAATAGCTTTTTTGTTTAGCTGTGGAGGCTCGACTGCTGGTTTGAACAGGAGTTTTCAGTCAGATGTGAATCTGGAGCACTCAGTTGTCCCTGATCCCAAAGCTCCGCACGGCTTGGGCCTCCCTGTGCTTGCATGACATGGAAATATATTTTTTTGTTGTGCATGTAGATCAATTATTTGAAATAATCCTCTTGTTTACACATGGATGGTGATGTTAATATATTTAAGAATTTAATGGTATACAATATGGATGTTGCCAAACTTTGGTACATGTACACATATTCTATGAGAGGTAATCCAAATGAACTGAACTACATGTAACTTTTTTGTATTTTTGCCCGGATCAGCGAGCTGCTTCTATTCCAGTGAAGGTTGCAATCTGATCCCGTCTCAAACTGCCACACACTGTACTCAGCTTAAAGGGGAAATTTTTAGGTTTTTTGGGTTTTTTCTTTTCTTTTGTATATAAGTATTTGTTAAATGCAGTTCTGGCTCTCTGTTCTCTGTATAGTTCAGATCGCGCTTTAGTTTAAGTGCAATTTTTTTCCTTCTTTTTTTTCTGATGGACTTGGGTTCTTTTTTTAGTTTGTGTGGGGATATCTGAAAATTTACGTTTGAGAACTTTTTTTTTCTCCTTTTTCTGCATGCTGCAACTTATGCTGTGGGACTGTTGGAAACTTGATACTGTAAGAAAATTAAATAAAATTTAAATAAACTTTGAAATGTTAAAAGTAATGGGTAATGTTCAGTCATTGTCCTCTGTGATGTTATCGACTCCAATTACATTAACCTTTAACATTAATTTTCATTGTCATGAGGCAGCTGATCTTGATAAGTTCCCGTTCCAAACCTTTGTTATAAATAGCAGAGCCACAATGGCCGGCCACTTTATTAGGTACACCAGTTGAACTGCAAATGTCTTCATCACATAGCAGATGGGCTACAGCAGTGGACGCTCAAATTGGACACGTGTGTACCTAATAAATTGGCCAGTTAATGTAAATACAGTCCTAATTTTCCATCCCACTTTTTCTCATGTTGCTATTCAGGACACACACAGACTTGTGGAACTCGATCCTGAGGAGATTTTGTTTTATTTACACAAATTCACCAAATACTTGCATTCTGTCCATGGTTTTGTCATAGCATTTTGCATTAACAGTCTGCTGATCCAACACGGATCAAAATGGTTATCCCACCAGCCACTGGAGGAAGGGATAAATACACATACAGCAGCCAGTCAGACTTCAGAATCTCTCAGCAGCCCTGCTTGCCACCACTCTGATGTTGCCATAGACCTTTGAAGGTGGACTTCCTGTAAGGGCAAAAGCATTTGAAGGTCACAACAAATTGATTCAATCAAAGAGTTTCAAATGTCACAATCGTGATTCACTATTTAAGGTCTTACCCAAGATTAAGTTACAAATTGCTGTCCGTGCCATCTTGATATTCTGGAAAGACCCCAATATGTGAACTTTTCTGTTGAGAGACATTAAAAATATGTTAATTAGAGAAATCAGGCTGCAGGTAAACAACACTAATTACGAGTACAACTCCAGCGTGGGGTCAAGAGAGAGACAAACGCACAGTTAAGTTAAATCAAACTAAAAAAAATATCATTTTGTTGTGTGATGCCCAAAGGAGTGCATGACAAGGGCAAAAACTTCTAACCAAAACTGCAGTGAGACTCAAATAAAATTTGAATAAAATTGTGATTTGAGTTTTATTTAGGATGCTTACGTGTCTGCAAGAACAATACGAGTCTTTGTGACATTTTCAATAGTGAATTTCGTTTTCCCTCCCTTCCCTGCGATTCTTCCAATGGCTCTGGATAAATGGTCTCCCTTCAGAGGTTTCACTGCCAGGAGAGAATACACAAGACAATAATTACACACCAGGGGATTTACTTAATTTAGCAAATGTTTTTCAAAACAGACAGAAGGCAGCATGTTGCGGCCATCTTACCGTCAGTGACATCGAAGCTTTCCAAGAAAAGCTCGTCTAACCTGATAAGAGCAAGGGCATCCTGGGAAGATAAAGTGTGATGTCACATATCAGGCATATTCCTAAAACATCCATAATTAAGACACTTCTACCCACTGCCATAGTAATATTCTTAAATAACAGATATATTACTGTATGAATTTACATGTAAGCAAATAATAAGATTGACTGCTGATCTTAGATCCACATTATTTTAACATGAAAACCAATAATTAGTACTTACTTCAACCTCAAATCCTAAAACAAATGCTTTAACAAAATCTGCTGCTTTTGTGAGTGCGCTGATGTCCTCTGTTTCTTTGCATGTCTGAAAGAAGGAAGACATATTGTATAAATCATGGACAATATCCCCATCGCTTCAAGAGCCTGCAATAACTTACTTTGAGTTCAATGTTTCTAGTTTTGAGGTTGAATCTGACTTGAAGCTGAAGTTTCTCTACGATGGGAGTGTAAATCTTCATCCAGTTCTCCTTCAGTGGAGTATATCTGTGAGCTGGGACAGGGATTTTATGCAGCTGGTCTGGTCCCTGAAACACACACAAGACTATTAAACTGTGTGAAAACACTACTTTACAAAACCTTGTTCTATATCACAAAATGTACAGAATTTCATTAGTTAGTGTTTAACCAAGCTTAAAAGCAGGGCTACAAGTTTTAGGGTTACAACATTTAAATTATTAATTAATGTGAATTAAGTGTATAAAACATCAGAAAACAGTCCCAGCTCTACTTGAATGTTGAATTGATAATGAGTAAAAACATCAGCAACACATGATCATGAGCAAATAAAAAAACAAAACAGGTTTCTACATTATTGTACTGCTGGAGACAAAAATACATAAGTACAGCTGTGTTATTATAACCACGTTTACATGCTGATTCAGCTTCCCACAGGCAACCCAAAACAATTATCCATGGCTCTGGAGCTGGAGTAACTGGTTGATCGGCTACTAGTAACGCATACAGTAATAGATTTATGTGAATGTTTCTATCTGCAACCTTTGGGTGTACGTGAGTTTGATGAAGAAATCACTGGGGCTGACACTACTTGTGTGCATACTCTTACACACAATGCTTTTTATAGTTTTGAATATTTGATATACACTAAAACAAAATTAAAACATGACAACCCTAAACTGGTAAACATTTACAACAATCTACATAAGCAGAACCACTTTGTGCATGTCACTTTAACTGTCTAATCAGTTTGGGGTTCCTGTAAACAGAATTCCTGTTGACATAACATGGCTTAAGAGGAAGAGTTGTTGCGAGACCTCAACTATTAATAATGATGAGTTGAAGTACTTAAAGAGACAACAGCAGTTTCTACACAAACAGGATAAAAACACACAGAGTAAAGTGTTTACCCGTAATCTGTCGCCTGAAATCGGTGGAAACTGCGGCCGCTTGACGGCCACAGGCTCTTCTGTGTCCATGCCCACTCCATCTTGTTCACGTTTTCGTTTCTGTGTCTTTTTGGACTTCACTTTGGTGAAAGAATCGGTGTCATCTTTACTCTCCGCAGCAGCGGCGGCGTTAGAATCGGTATTTTTGTCAGCGTCCATCGCAAACTGAGACCAGAGACCAAATTAAATCAAATTACGGGAACAAAATTTGGACAGAAGGACGACACGACTACACGAGGGATATCCTCGTGCGACGGAAAGGACCCAAAGTGCCACATCACTGGTGCCTGTAGAGAAAAATAATAATATTTGTGTTTTAATTGACAAAAAGAATATCTCAATGGGTTACTAGAGTTGAGTTTGATCAATCAAATATCCAAATATATCCTCTGTAAAGTTCAACGTTTATTTGAATTATCAACATTGTATCAGGCATCTCTTTAGACATCTACTCATTTGTTTTGGGAGCGACACTCTTCTTCTTTGGTGTTTTAGGGCAGTTATCATCTGTAATGTTGCGTTACTGCGTCCCCTTCATTGGTTAGACTTTTTAAATTGTCTTTATGGAGAAAGTAAGTGGCACAAACGTGTTTGTTGAATACTCCTTATTCATGTGGACAAATATTTGTTGTATCGTAGTTGTTATATATTTTATGATTTGTCTACAAATGTTCGTTCTGTAAATATTATTTGTTTGATCATAACAAGTTTGTTGGTGATGTTTTACGGTAATTGACAGCCATAACTCTGCATGGAATCTGCAGGATTAAATCACACATGAATACTTGTCTTTCCTCGTCTCAATCTCTTTTTATTCTTTATTTCCTAACGAAGGGGCAAAGATAATAAGAGGGCAATAATGACACATTTCAGATGACAACTACCGTAAAACACCATTACGGATGCAAACTGCCGTAAACCACTGCGATGTTGCATTTCAGTCTCTTTCTTTTCTCCAACTCTTCTTTCCTAATCCTCAGTTCACACACGAGCTTCCTCGCTACAGCTTTTCCTTTGATGTTGAATGGACAGAAAGGAACGACAACAAGGAGGCAGTCGTGCGACAGTAAGGATTCCAACTGCCGTAAATCACCATAGAGGAACGAAAACGTCAACAGGAACGTGCCTTTCATCACTTTCCAAGACAGTATCATCCTCTTTACGGAATATTTCCCTAATCTGCAAACATGTCAACACCTTTGTCGAAGCCTCAGATTATTTCGCACATCCAGAAACGCCTTAACTACACTGTTTTTGACAGTAAATGGATTCCATGCAGCGCGAAGTTTGTCTGCGTGGGGAACTTTGCGAGAGGAACCGGAGTAATGCAAATATATGAAGTGCAGCAGGGGGAGGCTCAGCTCATTAAAGAGGTAGATAACATGTTTAATATGACACTTGTCTCTGCTCATATCCCTCCTTTTCGCCTGAGAAATGTATCAATGTTTGTGGCTTGTTTAAGGTTTCTAGAAAAGTCTTGTTTGCTTGTTGTTTCCATAGTAACAGGCAACAAAAGGCTTAAGTGGCGAGAAATGTCAAACATTTTGTAATTTTATAATTACACGTGATTCTAGAATACTGTGTTACTGCCTGTATGATCTTGAAAGCCCTGATTAGCAGTAACGTGTTGCGTTGGTGGAGCACATGGTGGAACAGGAAATATTTAGATATTTAAAAGCCTTCAAATGTTGGCTCTTTAAGAGTGAAATGATGCTGCAGTATGATATTGAGTAACAAAGGAGTTTTATATTTAGATATTTTGAGCAGACTTGATGTGTTCCTGTTCACTTGTCTTTGATACAGGTCAGTTGCTTGAGGGTTTCTCAATCCTGGTCCTAGGAACCCACTGCCCTGCATATTTGTGATGTTTCCCTGCTCCAACACACCTGATTCAAATGGTCAGCTAATCAGCAAGCACTGCAGAAGCCTGATAACGACCCATGAATTTGAACCTGGTGTGTTGGAGCAAGGGACCTTCTACAACATGCAGGGCGGTAGGTCCCCAGAACCAGGGTTTGGAAACCCGGAGTTACTTGACAAAGTTACTTGGAAAAGTGGAGAGTTGTGGGAGGGATTGACTGGGGTGAAAAGCTCACTCATTACATTAACAGCTTCTGAAGACTTAGGAAGACTGTAGGAAAGTAATAATTTTATTTTGACTTTAACTAAAAGAAAAATGCCCAGTGTCTGCAAGAGCTGCAGCATCCTGACATGTTAAGTGGGCATGCTACTGCAGATAATATTGAGGTAAATCAATTTTTCTATGGCTGACGCTGAATCAAAGAACACAGGGCAGCTGTATGCCAATATCAAGCCCCATTTCCACCAAGCAATGCAGTTCATTTTGCTACGTTATGCAATTATTGTTGTGAACTTTGCAGATTATTGATAAGTGAACAATCAGTTGTCACTTTTGGCTGTCAATGGTAATGAAATGTGAAAAATAATATTTTTCACCATAGTTGCGACCCGGTCAGAACAAGGGTGTTTCTGCATGGAGTTTGTGTGTTCTTACCGTGTGCGTGAGTTTTCTCCAACTTCTCTGGTTTCCTTCCACAGTCCAAAAATGGCAGATTTTGGGGATTAGCCAAACTGGACACTCTAAATTGATTTGTAGGTGTGAGAGTGGATGGTTCTTTATCTCTATAGAAGATATAATTGACCGACTAATTAATTAATTGGTCTGCTTCCAGCAACATACTGTATAGCAGTCACCAAAGTACAGCTGCACTAGAGTTGATAGAAACAAAAGTGTGAAATATTTAGGTATTTAGACACAAAAAGACACATTTTTCCATTTTCACTGGTTTCTCACTGCTCGCATCTTATATTCCAGGTAGAGAAACCTAAACCCATAAAGTGTGCAACATTTGGAGCTGCTTCTCTTCAACAAAGACACATAGCCACTGGGGATTTTGACGGAAATCTTAATATCTGGTATGTCAGTCACACCCAGAAATTGCAATATTAAAGCGATAAAATGTTATGTAATTACTGATGCCTCAGGAGGGATCTCTGACTGAGTTGAAAGGACCATGTTTTTAAGTCTGCTGGGTCATTTAGTGCCAATGTTTCTGTAATTAACAGGAATCTGGAGGTGCCTGAAGTGCCTGTGTACAGTGTAAAGGCCCATAAAGAAATAGTGAACAGTATTGATGGGGTTGGCGGCCTGGGGATTGGTGACGGTGCACCTGAGATCGTCACTGGCAGCAGAGATGGTTTGTTGTTATTTCACAATTTAAGTCTCTGTGAAGCCATTTACATTTTATGTTCAAACTCTCATGTTCAACTACTCTGCTAAAACTCTCTGTTTAACTCTCTGGGTTCCAGGGACAGTGAAGGTGTGGGATCACAGGCAGAGGGATTCACCTGTAGTGAACATGGAGCCTGTAGAAGGAGAAACCAAGAGAGACTGTTGGACTGTTGCGTTTGGTGAGTAAAATAATCTTAATAATTTAGTGAGAGAATATCCACAAGTTTTAGATGACCAAGATCAGGCACCTGCTTTCCTAGCACACATCTGAGTGAATGTTAATCCATGTCCTCAAAAAACTGTTGTTTTTTGTCCTATGAGCTTTTGTGGTATCACTTCAAACCGTCTTGGAGTAAAGCTGTCATCTGAATCAGTCTGAAAACAGTGTCTAACCGGTCTGTGCTGCTTTTGTTTATACACTGGTGAGAGATCCTGTATGTGAATTGTATGTTTAAAAAAATGTAATTTAATTTTAGGTCATGCCTACAATGATCAGGACCGCTGTGTGTGCGCTGGCTATGACAACGGGGACATCAAACTCTTTGACCTGCGGAACATGTCTCTGCGGTGGGAAACCAACATTAAAAATGGGGTATGGTCATCATCACCTGCAATGATGTGGTCAATCGTGAATTTACTTCTGTCCACGACTGACATTGGAGCCCCTGTGCGTGTGATTTGTTTTCTTTTAACTTATAGTGTAAGGGATTTTCTTGACATCTTTGGCCAGTGTGGCACCAACTAAGGTAAACTACAACTTTTTCCAATAAAAAGAGGAATTGAAGCTGACCGCACTATTCAGCCAAATCAACACAAAGAGTCATCCTCATATTGGGAAATTGTGATTTTATTAGGATCAACTGTCCAAACATACATTGTTTGTTTTTGCACTGCAACCTACACTCGAAGCCCACATAAGACAAAATCAGGGACAGGGCCGAGACTGAGTTCCCAGCATCATTTAGACTACATGTGAAACCACAGGGGATCCTAAGGTTAACACACACACACACACTCACACACTCACACTCTCCCTTCACATGTCATTCACACAAAGCACTGCACTGATTCCTTTTTATAGAGACGTCTCTCTTATTCATCACCTCTTGAATGTAGTTAAATCCACCAGGAGTCATAATGTCCGTTTCAACACTTTGAGTTATGTGGAAAAACTCGTGGTGAAGCTGTTCCCACGTGCTAAATATCCCTGGGAGTGACTGTTATTTTTTCTGATGTCATGAGCAGGTATGCTGTGTGGAGTTTGACAGGAAAGACATCAACATGAACAAGCTGGTGGCGACGTCCCTCGAGGGAAAGTTCCACATCTTTGACATGAGGACCCAGCACCCCACCAAGGGCTTTGCCTCCGTTTCAGAAAAGGTAATTGACCTGGGAGTCGGACTGATTGGTTTGGCTCTGACACATGGAAAAAATGTCAAAAGATGATTATCGTTATTGTTGCTTTTACATTTGTGTGGTACAGAGGGGAGTAGGGGCACCGTTTTCACAGCTGGAAGAGTTTGTGGTCGTGTTTGTCTAACTTTCTCTGCGGCTTTGCGACACTAGGCCAAAAATGACACTGAGAGGTGTGTGACTTTATGTGGGAAAATGGTAGAAAAACACACTTAAACTGGCATTGGTGCACACACACACACACACACACAACCGTGCTGGGTGTTTGCCAGGTCTGAGAGATCAGAGGCCTGTCTTACCACCTCTAAATATTTGTCCAGTTTTTCAGAGCAATCAACAGACAGTACATCCATGTTTAAGACCATGAATCATAAGGTTTCCGCCCCATATTTTTCATCTCAAACTAAATATTTATGCAGCTTAGAGAAGCGTCAATAGAGGCTGAAGCACTGGATTTATAATTAGAGCAACCAACTTCATTAACATCACCTAATTAAATTATCAGTTCTCTAATTTCTGTTTTATTAAAGTATTTTTTTTAGATTTCTGTTATTTTATGATCCAAACAATTAAGGTATTATTCAAGACAATAATAGATGAATTGATAAGTCATGAAATAATCCAAAAACACAGCAATTTACAGCAAGTTTATTTTAAAGGCGTCATTTGCTGTTTTTGTAAGTATGACGCAAAACCAGAATGTTTGTTGAAATTTGGTACAGTGGTTTCTGTCAACTCATCAATGTGTCACCTGTTTGTTTGTTTGTTTGTTTGTTTGTTTGTTTATTCACTCATTTATTTATTATTATCATTAGTATAATTAGTAGTACTAACAGCCACTCTCACGAGAAGACAGGTCCACCTCTTAGTGGAGTTCTGGCTCTTGATTAGATAAAATGTTAGATGGAAAATGTTCTCCAACATTTTCTGTCAGACCCATGAGACTGAAAGACACAATATATTATTTAAATCAAAGTATATCACTGAGAGCAATTTCAAGTTAAAGCTGCAGTGTGTAACATTTGGTGCTCTGTTGTTGTTGACGTTATTCTGCCTATGTTTGGTCTTGATGAAGAGAGAATGTAACATTTGACATTTCTTAATTATCGGCATTTGCTGATATTAATTAATCAGCTATTTTTTGTACTTCAGCTCAATTTTGCTAGTTTTTTTTTCATCCAAAAGCTTTGTTTTATTTCATATATTTAATATGTAGTTCATACATTGTTTTTATTGAAAATACTGTATATACTGTTTGTAGTGACACTAGTGTTAAATAACCCGTTACTGAGTTTTGAAGTTTGTTTTCATTTAACAATCATATTTCGTCAGATGGAGGGAAAAAGAAAATCCGCATCAATTATCTGCCATCAACTGACATGACTGCAGCAGTGTTTGTGTGTACGCAGCAGAAGCAGAGAGATGTGTGTGTACACACACACACACACACACACACACACACACAGTGAAGTGTGAAAAATGGGGAAGACACGCATCAAATGGTCGAACCTGGATCACTGTAATGTGCCCTTTGTCCTACGGGGAACCAGCTCGACCAAACTAATTGGACAGTTTGAATGTGACTGATTTTTGTTTATATGTAAAAGTTATGCACAACGTTTTGAAGGTCAGCACCAAAGGAAGTATATAAAGGACAAGAACAAGACCACACTATATAACCCTAATGTGAGTAAAGTAGTTTTGGAAAGTAAATGATCCCTCTTCTGTGTTTTAGGCTCATAAGTCGACCATCTGGCAGGTGAGACATTTGCCCCAAAACAGAGAAATCTTTATGACGGCAGGCGGAGCAGGAAACCTACACTTGTGGAAATAGTAAGTAGCTGTTTGTAGTATGCTGGACTACAATAGCATTTTGTTCCATTTCAATGATCATGATCTGTGAAATATTTGCTCGTTATTTCGTGTTACAGTGAATATCCTGCCAAGCGAAGCAAGAAGGACTCGGATGGCGTGGATGTGGGCGTCGCCGGCACAGTCAACCTCTTACAGAACGTCACAGTGTCCACGCAGCCAATCGCCAGCCTGGACTGGAATCCAGACAAGCAGGGCCTGCTTTTGTGTTCAGGCTTTGACCAGACTGTCCGTGTGCACATTGTTACCAAACTCAACTTGGTGTGAACAAGTCAGCGACGACAAAGACTGGTCTGTACAGCCCAACACAAAACAACACACGCCCACAGAGATTGAGTGAGTTCTATGTGGTTTAAGAAAGCAAACATCACAATAACTGACTCTCAACACTCTTGGACAAACACAACACTTCTTCCAAACATAAATGAAGTTTGTGTACAGGAGGGTGGGGAGGAGGAGAAGCTGATATGAGTGACACATTTTTTAACAACTTGTTGTTGCATTTAGATGCAGACATAAGATTTTCATCTAATTGCAATAACAATTCAAAATCTACAACACTACCTTTTGGTGTGTAAATCATTGCCTTTTAATGAGGCTCAATTGTTTCTGTGATCATGTTTGCACTGATGATTCCCCGCTGCTGATCTACAGCTTCTAAATCTAAGTTATTTTCAGTTTTGAAGGCTGCTCACTGAAAAAAAGTGTGCTTTTTTTGTATTGTTTTGCTCAGTTGCTCTAAGTTCTATTCCGGTTTTTGACTTTTGATATGTCGCAACATCTTAGTGTCAACCTTGGTTCAAATTAAATGTGCTTAAAAAGTAAAAACAAAGATTTTCCCAGTGTCATCTATCCAAAATGAAGACCTTAACGATGGATTAATGACACAAAAGGATTAAACAACAATTGCAAACATTATCATATCCAACATTTGAACTTGAAAAAGCCCTGCAACTCTTCGTCATCCTCTTGCCTGCCATGCATAGTGGAGTAGACACTTCTCAGCAGGTTGGTCATGGACTTCTCCTCTAGGATGTTGATGTATTTCTCTATGCTGCCTACAAACACAGACAACAGAAATCCATTTAAATCAAACATCAAATGGTCTTTTGTTTGTGGAATAATAAAAATATAATTATAGATGCTGCATGTGTTTGTACTGTATGCTTTGTCATGCCATCTATCCGGTCATGGCACCAGTACAATGTGATGCATCTTTATAAATAGCACGTTATGGCATGTCACATGTCAAAGAGAACACAGAGCGGCAAGTGAACTGTGGTGAACCAGTGTTTGTTCATAAATGCTGTGTCTGTTGCTTGTTAAATGTGTAAAGATTTTAGTTTTTTTTAACAAAACCTGGATTATCTATAGTACTTTAATGAAATTCTCAACTTGTTATCATCAGTGTTTTGAACAGTTGCATAGGTTCTGGCACATCATGCCAATGATTATGTGCAATGGGCCTTTGGCACAACAGCCATTTTGACATGTTTTAGCAGGTAAAATCACAGGTGTGACTGATGACACTAATAGCTTTGTTCAGTTTATGCAAGTCATGGTGGTGTGACTGTGAGCCATCATTCATTTGATCATTTACACCTGTGATTATTCTACTGAGCACTTTCAAAAGTCTGCTGTTATCTACATTTATCAGCTGCTTGTGTCATGTTGATCAAAATGTCTTACACTGATCCTGTGGTGAATAGCTGAAGCCCCAAAACATCTCGTCACTGGTTCAGAATTAGCGACCTTCAATGGTGAGACTTAAGATTGTAATAAAGGAAAGACTCCTCCGCTCAACCGTCCCTTTCGAAGGTGTGTCAGGGAACAATGGTTCACATACCAGAGAGGAGGAAGCTTTTGCTTTAAAATGTAAAACTCATGCTGTGGCTGGTTGGTCAGTTTCAGGCTGTTGAAGAAACTGCAGTCCAGAGCAGGGCCACACCAAGACTACATTAAAAAGGTTTATTCTAAGGCTATGAAAACCTAAAGCAATCAGTGTTATTCAAACATACTTAGGCCTTTTAAATGTAAAAATATTAATCTTTAAGAGAATGTTTTTACTTTGTTTAAGACTACTGTCACTGTGTTGAGTGCACATGTAAAAACAGTAATGGTAATCACTTAGGCCCATGACTTTTCCATATGCTGCGAGGCTGGGGCCCAGCTGTGGGTGGTGGTACTGCTCCTGTGCCATCAGCAGACGGACGATCTCTCCCGTGATGAAGGCGTCCTCGAAGCTTTGCTCGGCCACAGGCTTCAGAGGAAACCTGCAGTACACGTCCACAGCAGCCAGAGGGTCTGATGGCTCCAGCAGCTGCACGAGCTCGGCGTAAGCATCATGGACCTAGACGACACGTCATTCAGTAAATGAGGGGAATGGACAGCAGGCTCCATGAATGACAAGTTTACTTTGAGCTCAGTCAGGTTATCCCAACAGCAGTGAGGCATCAGAGACATAGCAGTCACTGTGGAACAGCTCTCAGAAAACCTTTGGACATTTAGAAATATTTAGTCTACACATTATTTTAGAGCAGTGATTGCAATTTCCAAATTGTGGGCCACAGCCCCCTGGTGTGCTGTGCAGGTACTGCAGGTGGGCTGTGGGAGGTCGTAAAACAAATGGGAAGCTTTCATCTGTAAATTGCAACATCACAAAAGTGAGTAAATCTGACATATTACATAAACAATGTATTTTCTCATCTTTTTCAAGGCAATTAGCTTCATAAAAATATTTTTGAGTGAAACTAACTCATCACATTTTACTGTATAGCAGTGTAAAGGCCTGATTCGGAAACATTATTTTCTACCTGTTGTAAAATAAATAACACATTGAATGTTTATGTGGGCCACAGAAGAATTTCAGACTTTAGAACAGGCCGCAACATTAGTGTGTTAGTGAGTTAATTATCCTTAATATATTTGTTCTTTCCAACAAATATTAAATCCATCCAGCTTACAATGCTTTGTTTACCTAGACACAATATTTTGTTACTTTTGAATCCTGATATGTCAAATAAATTGATTACTTTTACAGGTCATTTATTTTCAAAACAAACGTGTTATTGTCTCATCCAACAGCGGAGGTTTGATGCATGTGAAACAGGTTGTTTTCTCATTTCATAGGTGCACCGTTCCAGCACTGAGGAGACGCTTGAAATCTTGATGTAACAGATAACAACTGACCCCTGGTGCCATGGCGATGACCTCTCTGTAGAGCTGCTTCGCCTCGTCCTGGGTGTCTGCGGAGTGAGAGAGGGCGCGGGCCAGACCGAGCCGCGAGACGTGAGACCTGCGGTTCATTGGACTGTACACAGGGACTCTGTCCTCCACAGGAGACGCCGTAACTACACACATAAAGTTTAATTAACTCCTTTGACAAACAGACACTCCAGCTGTTTGACAGCATGTTTTTTTTTAAACTCACACTACTCGACTGGATTATAGTTTAAACTGAAAGTTCTTGTAAGAAAAGTGTACTTTATTATACTTTATTGTCAGAACATGCCTGAAACGTGTCTTGCACCAGCGCAGCTTTGTTTTCAAAAACATGCAGGACAGAAAAAACTATAGACAACAAATTTGACAAAATCCCAGGAGCCACAGACACAAACACACACATTACAAAATGAGCAGAAGATGGCGATCAAGCCTCCTCAAAGTTCCATATTTAGTTTCAAGACTGACTGGTGTGGGATCAGTTATTTTGATATCAATCTTTTGTTTGAAATCCTCCATGGAGTAGTTTAGCTACATCTTTTGTGGGTCAAATAGCTCATGCATTCACATATTATCACATACAATGAATCATCAACTTTAATCTTGATATTTCTGTCATATGTGCATTGGTGTTGTTGACTTCATGTCTAAAAAAAAAAAAGACCATCCATAAATCGAACAACTTCAAAACAGGAAATAATTCAATAAAAAAAAATCAATGTTACTACTTTAATATACAAATGTTTTCAACTGACAATGTCTGTTTTTTGCTTACCCTCTGCTGTCTCAACAGTATCAGGGCAACAAGCTTGTTTAGACTTGTTGGCAGGGAGCTGGGCTTTATTAGTTGAATTGCTGGAGGCTTTAGTTGATCTATCTGGCTTTGCTGCTGCTCCAGCTCTCCCCCTACAGGAAAGAAAACATAACACACAAAGGCACTGAAATACAGAACATTTGATTCGTGCTCATTTATTTTGCTCATTGTTCAAGTAATTCACATTTCCTAATCTTGGACCAAAAAAAACCCCTTAAACATTGTTGTGGGCAAACTATCCAAATTCATACAGTATAGCAGTGAACACCACAGGAAACTCTCCCTGAATAAGGAGAAGTAAGCAAACAACCACAGAACAGGTCTTGGACAGTGTGACTCACCTGGTTGCTGGGGTTTTAGCTGCAGGCCTGGCAACTTTCCCTCCTCTAACAGGGGCTGGAGGTGCTGGAACAGGAGGTTTGATCACAGCTGCAGTCGCTCGGCCATGACCAGGCCCGCCTCTGCCCCGCCGAGCACCTCTCTTAGCCACACTGGACTCAGAAGGCCCCTTCACTACTTTTGGCTGGGCGATGGCTTGTTTGGCAGCCTCCTGTCGCTCCTGCCACCACCTTTGTTCTGAGAAAAAAGGACGGGATAAATGTGAGCACCAACGTTCATATCTCTAAAGGATATAATAATTATTTATTGTGAGATAAAGACTGAGTGAGACTGCATGTTTTAACAAATGTAGGATGCCTCTGCTCATGCCTCCCTTTCCCAATCAAGTCAGGAAACTACGGTGGCCGTTGCATACCGCAATGAACACTGCCATTCTTGTTTGCTTGTGTTGTAAACAAGTTTCGTTGTTTTTTTTTCTATTTGAAGTTTTTTGATGGCGGCCCCTGTAAAGCAAGACCCTTGTACCAAGTACATCTAAATGATTTTTGGTCTTAAGCAATTATACACTTATACAAACATGCTTATGTGCCAATAAATAAACCCTCCTAAATGGTACACACTGGACATTTAATGTAAGGTTATTCTTGAACGGCAGTAACTCTCTGCTCCCCAGCTTTGACTCCGACAGACATCACAGACACTGACTCCACTGCACAGACTCACTGGTCAGCTGCTCAGGTGGCTCCCCATGCTGTCTCCTGCTTTCCAGATCGATGCTGGCCTGGAAGCTGAGGCGGGCGTCCGTTATGGCTTCCTTTGACCTGTCTGAATTTGGGTCATTACCATATTGAGCCAGCTGAGCCAGACCCAGGAGACACAGGGCATAGCTGTCCCGTGGTGTGGTCACTACCGCCAGCTGGCATGTCTATAGAGAGCAGAGAGGGAGATGGAGAGAAGAATGTTCTGTCACGTCATACGTTTAGAGACATTGGACATTTCCAAACGAAAAATCAGAATAAAGTGGAGAGGAAGCTAAATTATTATCACTAATAACGCCTGTGTTTGTCCTGCTGCTAATGTAAAACTGTCTGCTGTAAAAAAAGGTCTGTCTCTAGGTTTATTCAAGACATACACAAGTTTATATACAAGTTTACCTCATTGGAAGCTTGCTAACTTATAAAACCAACTTTCAATTACGCCATTCCATTCAAAATGCCAAAGATCGCAGGGTTTGACAGACAAAGTCACTCTCGAAGAGAAACCAGCAAACAAAACTGGATACTGTTCGAAAGACATTTGGACCATTACATCTGGAAAGTGCCTTTTTGGCAATGGTTTTATTTTTCAGCACGGCAACACTTCCCAAACAGAGTCCTAATGCAGTGAAATCATATGATAAAACACTGACAGTAATGGATTGAGCTCCGCAGAGTCCAGACCTAGATATTGTAGAGCCAGCGTGGAATTATGTGGCCAGAGGAAAAAAAAGAGATAAAAATGGCTAAAACAACAAAGATAGTGGTGGCACAGTGCAGTGTATAGTAGTACTGTTCATTTTGCACACACACACACACACAAATTGAATGTGTCCTCCTTACTTTCTCCTGCATGTCCAGCAGCTCCTGACACGGGGGGATGGACGTGAGGTGTATCAGAGCTGAGAGGGCCTGGCATCTCTTTGCCACCGGGGACTGTCTCTTGATGTCGTCCCCGGCCTGGCGCTCACTTTGCTGGACCAGACTTAGCAGCAGAGCGAAGTGAGCATCCAGCAGCACCCACTCCAGCTGCCTGCTCACCTCGCCACGACACACGCACTGACTCACACTCTGGGCGGCCAGCACTGCCACACTGATTGTGTGCGTTCCATCGCAAGAAACAGAGGAAATACAGAGTTTTCATTCAATGCCTACACATATAGTAAGTAAACTGATTTATACTGCTGTGGATGTGATAATAGCACAGATAAAAACAATCCTACTTAACTTCTGGTTTGTAACGTACGTGTGATAGACCTGTTGGGCACTCATGGCCTTCGCACACAGTGTGTTTCTCTGCTGCAGTTGGCCCAGTGTGAGAAGCCCTCGCAGGAACTGTGTGTTGAGGCTGGACAGAGTCTCTGATTGATCCTGCTTCACCCAGCTGTAGAGAAAAACGAAGAAAAACAAAAGACACATGGGCCAAAATACCAATGTCCTTAACACACTCAAAGACTTCTGTTGTTGTGTACAGACACAACATCAGTCAGAATGTATTTGTATTTGAAGAAGTCAAATCTGACCTCATGGACATACATCCTGGATGCATTTTTAATTTGTGAACAGTTGCATTTGAATGTCAGACAAACAGACACAGTCATTTTGGGAGTTTCTTGCCCAAATTGACATTTTTTCAGTCACTGATGGAGATGATGCTTTGAATATCCAGAGTATACAGCACATCCCATCGACATTCTCACTATCCTCCTGCAGGATTAAACAGAGCATTCTGGCACAGTGAAGTTAGAGTCATGCCCTCTCACGCTCTCCCTATTTTGCTGAATTCATCCACCTCCACACACATACACACACACATACACACACACACACACACACACCTCTTGCTGCAGCGCTGGCTGACAAAGTGCTCCAGTCCCTGTTGCAAGAACAGAGAAGCCTCCTTCTCTGTTTCCTCTGAGGCTTTCTCTTCCTGCTGCAGCAGAGCCAGTCCAGTGAAGAGTCTGAGAAATGAAGGCAACACAGAGGAGACGTACAGCTCTGACTTTGTGGTTCTGCATCTTAGTCCAGGCCCTGTTTAGTAAGGTGATCTGCCAAGCTTTGTGTAACATGGTGACTGTAGATTTGTCAGTTTTGCAGCCGGGAGAGCAGGTTGAGAGGTTGGTCAAATTTATCTTACAAATCGCACAAATCATGAAATATATACAACTTCTAAAAGACCTGAGTGCAGGATGCAGGGGACGCAGTCCGAGGCCGCTCTGCAGATGCTGCAGTGCTTCTCTGCTCCTTCCCTGCAGCAGCAGCAGCCTTCCTACATGTAGGTTGTACTCCCAGCTGTCTGGACTGAGAGACCAGGCGTCCAGGTATTTCATCAGAGCTCGGTGGACAGCGCTGTGGTTCTCTTCATCCTGCACGGCTAAATTCCGATCCTACACATATAGAGAGGGAGTTCAAATACATCTGCCTTTGAGTTTTTCCACGAGTGCTTTCATTTAAATTTCTTTCCAGAGCTACATAACAATGCAGTACTGAGACATCACTATCTTTAAATTTAAAGTAGTGCAACAACAGAAAATGGCTGAAACACAAAATCATGTTTTATAAAAATCCACTTTGGTAAACTAGAAGAATAGTGGTTATAATATTATCCTGAGAGCTTAGCAATCTACAGTATGATGTAGTAACCTTGCCAGTTTTCTTGGAGAGCCACATGTAGAGAGTCTGAACATAGTCTGCTTTACTGGACTGCCCCTGCTCCTTTAGCTGCTGATACTCTTTATCCAAGGCCTGGAGCTGGTTCTCCACAGTGGGCGTGCCCATGAAACCGTGGAGTTTACACACGGCCAGAATTTCATCCTGACGTGCCGATGATCTGCCATCGCTTAATTCATCTCTGTCCCTGTACGCCTGGAGATGAAAGGAAGAAAAGAAAGTGAGGAAACTAGAAATTGTATATATATAATTTTATATATATTTACATATATATATGTATGTATATATATATACATATATATATATAATTTATATATATTTACATATATATATATATATATATATATATATATATATATATATAAATGTGTATGGGAAACTTGAGCATGGTTTGATGAAAAAATCTGAGGAAGAAACACCATCATAATTGAGTTGTTTTTTTTGCCGGCTTCCTGTCGGCTTCCTTACACTACCTTCCTCTGAAGGCCGTACATCTCTGTGGCGTAGTACTGTTCCTCCAGAACGAGACCTAACAGGAAGTGGAGTCTGGCCTCTCTGGTGCTCTGTCTGATAGCTGAGGCGTAGTGACGAGCAGCCTGCTCCAGGCTGTGCAGAGGAGACTGGTCGTCCTCGCACTGCAACACACACCCTGTGGACATGTGGAAAAGAAACACCGTATATCCTGAAAAGCCTTAAACTCATCATTGAGAGTTTAATATAACTATATTGGTTATTTTATCACTGTACTTGTTGCTGTGCAGAATAAAGAATGAGACAATTGGAAAAAAAGTGATGCTTCATGCAAATAAATTAAGCTAAAGAGACCAACTAGCTGTTAGACATTTTATGATTTTGATAATCAATCTTTTTCATAATCAAGGCCACATTCGCTTCAATTGCGGTAAATGTAACAATAACAAGATTTTACTTTCATTTCCAACTGATGAGAGAATCAGAACATTTGGTTGCTTCCGTGTGTTTCAATCTCATGAATAGGTCTGTTTAAGCTTCTGTATGAAACAGTGCTCCTGTTTTATTCAAGCACCAACACGTCTTCACTCTCAGTCACTCACCGCACATTGCATAATAATGAAAGACATAATCTCCTATCTGGCTGCCCTCTCTCTCTTTTACTTACAAAGGATTGCACGCATCCTTAGCATGAAATATTCAGAGAGCCTAACTTCCCCTGGAAAGAGCATCCTTTATCTGTCAGACTGCATTTATGTACTCGTTATGTTATAAACCATATGGAAAAAAAACACTTTGTCTACAGTCATTGCCATTTTTATTGGATAAAACAGTGCTTTTAGCTCATGATAAAGGTTCTGAGTGCCTCTCTGTTCCTGTTGTTAAAGGGGAACGTTGCCAATTTTTTGTTTTGGATCAGTACAATATTTTATATGAAGAAAAACAACGTTTCATTTCCCTGCAGCCAGAAATCCCTCGTCATGTGATGGCGTGCAACACGAGATCTTAACACTGCTGGAGTGTTTCTCGTGGAGCTGATATCCTTAACCCTTAGTGCTCACACAGCACGGAGCTGTGCCGCAGGTGCACCCATGATAAATTGCCGTGGGAATAATACACAACTCCTTATATGGACATCCTGGGGGTGTGTGTTTATAGGTCACATATTCAGGCTTTAAAAAAATGTGATGAAAGTCAAAAGTTATGATTTATTTCACATTTTTAGTAGTGATATAAAGTTGCAATAAGTGTGCAGGAATCACAAAAATAATCACAAAAATAGACTGTAGTGAACTTTGAACTGTGACGTATTTATTTATTTTAATCCAATTTTAAACACCATGAGGTGTGTTTATATAGTTTATATAGATGAAAATGTGCTGAGAAAAAGGATATAAGACTCTATATTGCATATCCTTATAGCCTCTGTACGTTTAAACATAGTAATGGAAAAAATGCTCTGTGTTCTAAGGGTTAATCAGCATCGCATGAACCCATTTAACAGTGGTTTGAATGTAACAGACTAGAAGTGAGTCAACCACAAGAGGTCAGACAGTATTTATCATCGTTTGTGTGAAGGCTCTTAGTAAAGATTAACTGTTCCTACTAGTGTTGTCTCACACACACACACACACACACACCTCTCTCGCTTTCAATCAGTCTACTGGGATCAGTCTTAAATGTCACAACTCAGAATCATCAAACGTGTCGGAAGGCGCAAGTGTAGCTGTGAAAAGACGAGCAGTAACTTGAGCGTGAGGCTCGACGGGGAGTGGAGGCTGACCACTAACGAGTGCATTTTCATGTATTTTTTAATGTCTGAAGCTGAGCTGCCGTGCCGAGAAGGCGGGGCAGGAAATAATCACCCTTTTGTTTTTTTCCTTTCGCCAACAAATGATGTATATAAATCCAATCTCAATGAATTAAATTGCAATTTAAACAGAGAATCAATCATTCTATCAGAAAAAAAAGAACAGCAAGGAAAGACAGTCAATCAGGCATGGTAAAACCGATACAGAGTATTGGTATAATATTATTATATATATATATATTATTATAAAATGACAAGACTCCACCCACTACCTGCAATCATCAGTTTTGCAACTCATACACGCCCCTAAATTATAAAACCCAGCCATGAAGAACTTTAACTGCTCTTTTCCCACCAAACAAAGACTATGCTCCTGTGAGTTCAAATTGATATATTATAATGATTTTGATATATATTATTTGAATGTTCATATAGTTTTATATTCAATAGATTCCTGTGTTTAAGGCCCGAGTAATGCCGTAAAGATTTAATAGATTGTGGATGCATTATTGATGTGAGACTTTTGATTTAATTATACTACTTTGTTTAATTAGTCAAATGCAGATTTATAATATCCTTTTATATTTGCCTACAAATACAAATACAAATACAGCTGGCTGGCTTCCTGGATCCAGTGTTCACACCACATCAGATGTTCTGTGAGACTGCAACAACAGTCTCATTATAGTTTTTAGAAGGTTTTTGGTGTCAAAGCATTAGGAGGAAATCTTTAAGTATCATTATACCAACATCCAGAGGATGGGTGATGCGTGATGTGTGATGCGTGACTTCCCTTGAATGTTGTAAAGTGTTACATGCCTGGTTTTGGCAGGTGTTGCTGGTAGAGTTTCAGGTAATCCTGGGCCAAAGCACACAGTCTCTCCACAGAGTTTTCTCTTGTTGCAATCTGTAATTTTTTCTCCCAGTTACGAACCTGTTGTAGACAAAGAGGGCAAACATGCATCCACCCATGGAGTTCAATAGGTCAGAATATTCACAGCATTACACAGGTAGGGATGATGACAATAAAAACTATATTAGGACTAATAACCAATGCTGTGGTGAAGGCAAATCCTCTAGATTCCATACCATGCTATACTCTATAGCATAGCATGATTTTTTAAAGTGTGCTCTATAAGCTTAGTGTTTAAGTCTCTTAAGTATGTCTTTAAAAGAGGAAAACTGTAAAGAATATTGTTGGACTTTTATGATGTGACTTTTGTGGGGACCCTCTCCCTGTTAGATAGAGGGATGGATGGATATATATCTTATTGTCCTCATTGTATGTGACTTTAATTCCTCCATGTTGTGGTTTGTTAACCTCTCTGTTGACTTATTTTTTATAGTTTCTTGTCATGTTTGTGTTATTTTGTAATATTTGCCCTGTTAAACAGAGAGTGCTTTAATAGTTACAAGAGTATTCAGGTGTGAATCTAATGCAGATTCATGCAAACTCAGATGACGAGATTGATTTATTACCTGCAGAGTGTGTTTAGTCTCTATCTCCAAACAACTGGACGACTTAAAGTGCTTCTTATACCAACTTGTCTCTGTGACATCCTGAAAAGAAAATGAACGCGAACACAAGTCAAGTGCTCATTCAACGTCAAGGTGCATGAGTAACAGTAACTGTTGACTCTCAAAGCTTTCCACAAAGTATCCGATCTCTGTTACCTCACACTCACACATGACAAACACAAGATAGTTTTACTGTCCAAATTCACCTGGCACTTAGTCACCGTGAAGGGAGCACTGACTTGTGAATAAAGGATGAGCAGAGACAAGGTCGATTGCAGTGATTCTGGCTGCGCAGAGAACTATTTAATCTTTCATACTGACCTTTGAGTCCAGGTCTCCCGAGGGTTTGTGTGGGCAGTCAAGAGAGTGGGACCCCAGCTCGGACAGTTTCATCACACGGTCACATCCTTTGTTCAGAAAAATCAAAAATCAAACACACGGTGCATGTGGTCACAACTGTAATATTGTCCCTCACATCGTTCACAAAAGTGACATTTGTGGCACAACGTTTGCATTAAGATTCAGCAGAATTACTGCAGATATTGGGGATTGTGCAACCTGTGTCCCAACAGCTGTATTTTAGTACTACTATAACTACAAACATACATCTGATTAATAATCCTTTTTATGGTCAACTAGGGTTTGACATAGAAGGATTTTGGTACAAAACAAGGACAGGAACAAGAAAATAGACAAACGATAAAAAGGACACGGGATCAATAAAGATTAAATTCAGAAAACAAAAGCACTTACTTTACAGGAAATAGCTAAAGTAGACAATGTAAAATATAAAAATAACAGTGTAGTGTATTTTAAGCATTTTATCATGAAGGTCTTGTATAACATCAAAACCCTAACCTCTGACAGCTGAACCCATGAGGTCTTAGTTAAGTAATAATATCCCCCTCATTAAAAGAACATAGTAGTTCTCTATAGTAACACCACGCTACATGATATAGTATAGGTGGTGTAATCACGACTGTTGGGAGGTAAGACAAGTGTACGTGGGGTATTAACAGTGTAGATATACAAGCTTTTCACAGAGGTAGAG
Source organism: Solea senegalensis (assembly GCF_019176455.1). Taxonomy (NCBI): domain Eukaryota; kingdom Metazoa; phylum Chordata; class Actinopteri; order Pleuronectiformes; family Soleidae; genus Solea; species Solea senegalensis. The sequence goes on from NC_058035.1 coordinate 15,750,219, forward strand.
TTGCTCCAGAGGCAGCAATAATTTAACTGAACAAGTAAAAATCTCACTATTGAAGAAAAATACTTAGTGACGTTGCGTTAATGTAATGACTCTGGGTGTAGGTTTACTCGTACTGTAAATGACATTCTAAAAGCATCCTTGTAATGACAACATTTAGTTTATCATATACTGTGACATCTGTGCCCCAGGGAAGGTTGTAAACCGTTTATTTCCTCGTCCGTATATCACTTGCTTTTTAAATCACTTTTAAGAAGAAGTAACAGTAGATTTGCTAACTTTATCTTTAAGAAAAAAAAGTTAATTGCGTTCAAATTGAAATTGCACAAATAGCAAATCGCAAGGGCTACAATGCAATTTATCTATTTTTTAATTGTTCTATGTTCTATAGCAATGTTTTTAAAAAAAGGCAATGTGTAAAAGTTCTTCTCCTTGCATTAGATATTTCAGGGTTATTAATACGGGCAGCCGATTGCCAAGAGGAAAGGAATATGGCTCGTAACTGGAAGGTTTGAATCCCGGGAAGGGCCAAAGGTAAGGATTAGGTATCCCCCATCACTTCCTGCCCAGCTGGTGTGTGTTCACGACTGGTGTGTATAGTAAAGATGAGATCAAAATCACTATCACTAATTGGTGTGTGTGCAAATTTACAAATTCTAATCTTTGCCGGTACATCAGCTCTGCTTCAGTCAATCCTACAGACCTCGGTAATTAAAGAAACACTTGACCAGAGAAGAAGACATCTTCCGGTCGAGGTCCAGCTCAGTGACTTTCCAGCCTTCTCCCAGAGGACGGCCGCTAAGTGGGTCGACCTTTGATCTCCGTGCCAGCATCTCAATATAAGGTCTTGAGAAGGTGTGCTTTGGGTCACTGTAAATCAATAAAAGAACCGGTTTGATCTTGACAGCATTTGTTAAGCATTTGTTTGTTATAGTGTGCACGTGTGTGTGTGTGCACGACATTAGTGCGATCACAGCTTTCTGTCCTGAGCTCCTCTCATCACATGAGCACGGACAGACTAGGAATGGAACAGTGTGAAAATGATTATCCTGACCAAACAAATTGTGATTCATGACAATATTGCAACAATGGTCCAAATAAATTCAATGTTTATGTACATAAATGTAAGCTTTTGGAAAATTGCATAATAATATCATGATCATTTATGAGGTCCTGCAATGACTGGAAACTTTTTATGATTATCCTAATGATTTTAATTCACCACAACCCAATTATTGTGGGCACTTTTCATTGTGATGCTTAATAATATCGCATATATTATGTCATACATGACGGACAACTAGAGCCAATGTCACCATTTCTAAAACTCTCTGCTGAAATTGACACATTTTATAGTGTTTATTGTCATTTTCCTTTTTATAGGTTTCTTTGCTGCCAATGTTAAAGAGAAGATGTAGTGGAACAGCCAATAGGACGGCCCTGCACTCTGTCTAAAGTGAACCGTGATTGGTGAAAGCTTTATTTTAATTGCTACAGTTAACAATTCCTATAGAAAAACGCTTAGTTAGAAAACGCTTTAGGATTTAGCGACTACTATTGCACTATTGTGAATCTGATGAAAGAAACCCATCATCTGCAAAACCACACACACACACGCTGCTGTAACTGCTTCTGCTAATACATTCTCACCTGTGGTTGATAGATACAGGCCTATAAAAAGCACTCAGGGACACTGGACATTCATAGTCCAGCTGCTGCTTCCAATCAGTGAAGGTCACGGCCATAGGAATTAGTCCTCGAGTCACCAACACTGTGTACACCTGACAGTTAGAGAGACGGTGTCAGATTTACTTCAAGAGGAAAACAGCACAGTAAGAGTTCAGCAATGCCAGGGAGAGCTGCAACACTTTCAAAGTGCACAGCATGTACTGAAAAAATAACTCCAACAACGCATTGCTATAATCAAACACACACACACACAGTCTTAAATCACATCAGCACTACTGCCTAATAATAATGAGCAGTGGTCCACTCATGACTGACTCCACCTGTGAATTACTGCCATCTGCTGAACACACTGAGATCTCCACCACGGTGTCTCCAAAATTCACTAACACTGGCTGAGAGCAGTCTGCTCCATTCACAGTAACTTTGATGCTTTTGTCTGGTACACTGGGAAGCAGCGTGACAGCATTACAGTGAAAGGGGACAGTACCTAGAATGAAATGAATGAAAAAAAGATTCAGAATGAAAACATGAATCAGAAAAGTTTGTTGTTGCATCCCAACTGCATAGTATTATAGGTTTACTCACTGTTATATTCATAGACTTTGCTTGAAAATGCTGGATGAACCGGAATATCTCCTTCCACACTGAGATTACTGAGCTCTGCGATCCTTGCAGACAGTTTGGTGATTTCCACACAGTATTTCTTTATGGTTCCATCTTCAGCTACCACTTCAATTTCTACTCTGGTTGACCCGTCATTCAGTTTTATTGTCCTTGATCCATCACCAAAGAGCTGCAACATTTAAATAATAATAATAGTAATAAAAAAATGTAGGTGATAGTACACAACTTAGAAGCAACTGTTATATCATGTGTAGTACTCACAATGTTACTTGAAGCCCTACAGTCACTGGTGAGCAGGTCCAGAGTTACATTGTTGACACTGCTCTCCACTCTCATTTTGTAGTCCGTAACTTCCGGTGTGAAGTCTGGATGCAGCTTCCCACCAGAGACAATCAGCTTCTCTAAATCACAGTTATCCATAATGTCTCTCAATGATGTTTCTGTCACTGCTTCAGCTGCAGCAGGTACAACAGACTGTAAAGTTCTGTTTTCTCTAACATCACGACACACCCAGCTCCATTTACCTCACTGACGCTTTGGGTTACCATAGCAACGCCAACACCTGCGCAGCCATCTCATATCCTTAAGACTTTATGAGTAAATAAAAGCAACTCACTCCAGAAACCTTCTTCTTTTAAATAGTCAGACTGATTTTCCCATATCTGTTGTAAAATACGTTATTCGTCCATAAAGAGAGGAAGCATGTGTCGAAAAGCACAGCATCGACTGTAGTCGTTGAATGATGTGCTGAAAATACTAGATACAGTTATGACTAAAATAGTTAAAAGCGCATACTGTTGATTAAATGTTAAAAAACGTTATCTGTTGCTCTTCCGAACGGTAGAGGGCAGTAGTGTGCACTGTGCAAAATGCAACTGAAGCCAGTTTTCTATTTGACAGTTAAAGATGAAAACACTGAGCAGTTATCCGTCTTTTTGCTCACATTATTGTAGTTCATTCTTCAATGTACACATTTTAAAAAACAGAAGTGAGCAAAAAGAGCACAATACGAGGAAGTATCTCTCAACTTTCTCTTTAATAGACAAGACGGAAGCTGCAATACTATTTTACGTCATTTCCTCCCTGTGAAGCGTGTCGTCTGCTGAGAAGGTAAAACAAAACAGTGCTCGTTTACCAGTCGTCTTGGTGTTAAATCGATAGTGAGTATTAAGTGACTTAAGACACACTTAATTTAAGTCACATATTATTTGCAAGTGTCACTATTTGTCCGTTCTTGTAAACATTCGTCTGTTAACCTGTTAGCAACAGACGCTAGCTCTCTGAGCTAACCTGCAGGGAACGTGAATATGAGCGTTTTGTACCGTTGTCATTCAGTCTTCTACAGTGTTGCTATAAAATAATACAATGAAATTGTCTTCCAGAGAAATGGCAGAGGATAACAGGGTGGAGGACTATCCTCATGAGATACACGAACAGCTCACATCCTTCGACTCATCTGTCTCCTCTGTCAAAGCCATGCTGGACCAGTTGATATCGATGCCCCGAAATGATCCTCTGCTAAAGGTATTACTGATACACTTTTGACACCTCTTCAGACAAGTCTCGTGATAAAAACATACAGTACCGACAATAAATTAGGAATAAATGTGAGACATGGGATGTAAACAGGGCTGCAACGATTAGTTTCCTCTGAATAATAATGTTCACAGATATTATCACAAATTATTCCCTTCTGTGATTTCTTTATTATGTGGAGCAATAGACAAAGGTAAAATAAACAGATCTGACTGTTATCTACCTTGCACTCCCTCATGTGTAGTTTAGATCTGTGTATTGTTTTTAGTACTTGTATAAAGTTACTGTGGTTTAAATATGGCTTAAGATATTTATCCCTGGGTTCTTTTGAAAAATTTCACATGCAAAACATGCATCGCATTTAGTTGATTATGGCATTATTATTATTATTGTTATTATTATTATAGTAATAATAATACATTAATTAAATCTTGTATATTTACAGCTGGATCCTTTGGATCAAGCCAAACTGGATTTGATGTCTGCCTACGCTCTCAATTCATTATTTTGGAGTAAGTCTTATGGATTTCCTGTGATCCTATTTATCTGCTTTTTTTCCCTTTTAGGTCCAATATGCAAAATTTAACTTAACAATTTGTCTGGGAACAGTAGAGAATTGATGTGTTGAGCAAAGTGTTACCACAGACCGTTTCTCTGTGTGTTTGGTACGTGTTCCAGCTATTGCATTTGAGTACTGTCATAATTGCTTGACCCTGTATATATAAATATACTGCGTTCAAATGGCTTTAACAGCGTTCGGTAGACAAGCACATTAGACCACTTTCCTAACATATTCACGACCTGTTAACTCTTAAATCCTCGGAGAGCTCTGTGTTTTTTAGAGGAAATGAGGCAGAAATGCCACATTTTGAATGAAAACCACCATAAAACAAAGAAGTAGTAATAGTTCCTTTGGAACATGCCAATACACATTGCGAATAACAAGCCGCTTGGTAGTGGCAGAGAGAATTTCAAATTGTCCAGCTGAAGACTACTCACCGGGTTTACCTCCAGAGACAGTCATTTTGCTTCTGGAATTATACTGTAAGTAATTTGATGCTTCCATCTTGTTTCTTGTCTTCTTTTTTGTAACTGTTGGCTGGTGGACACGTGTGATCACTATCATGTTGTTTTAGTCTGACATGCTGATGCTCAGTTTTGTACTAAATCTTACTTGATTTGCACTTTCACTGTGGTTTATTGACACCTGTCACTGCTAGGGTCATTGTTGCTCAATGAGCTTACCTGTAATTTTGCATCGCTTTTAATTACTTTTCCTTGTTAAATTGTCAAAACATATTGGTACTGTAGGTCTTTTGGAAAAAAAAAAAAAATGATGAAGAAATGATAGTAAACCACAGGCCTGAGCTTTATCCGAATGTTTTTCATTATGACAGTTTGGGATATAAAGATAAAAGTTTTTGTCCTATCATTTTATCCTAAAGAGCCCTGTATTGCACAGTATGTCTTGATGCACTATCAACAGGCAATATTCTAAATATAGTCTTGACTTTTTATCACGTTCACAGTGTACTTGGTGACACAAGGAGTGAATCCCAGGGATCATGGAATCAAGCAAGAGTTGGTAAGTACTGTTTGTTTACTGTTTGTCTTTAGCCCTGTTCAGGCTTGGTATATACACCTGTCCTGAGAGATTTAATTTCTGGACAGCATTAAGTACACGTCTGGTATTAACACGCACTCTGAATGCATTTTATGCAAACCAGTCTGATTGTACAGATATATTTGTTGTTGATGTACAGTGCCTAACAGATTTATTCAACCACCACACAAAGCCACGACTGCCTTGTTCTCTGTAATGGTTAATACACCAGGAAGTAGAATGCTAAATAATTTGGCTACATTTGTCCCCAAACCTCTTAATGTGGTTTTTATGTTTTATTGGGATCCTTTTCAGGATTTCGATATTTATGTTCATTGTCTAATTTTTGACTGTAACTGCTCTCTGATCTCCAGGAGAGAATAAGAACATACATGAACAGAGTGAAAGAGATCACTGACAAAAAGAAAGCTGCCCGTCTCAATAAAGGAGCTGCCGCACGCTTCGTCAGGAACGCTCTCTATGACGCAGAGGAAAAAGAGTCTAGAAAAAAAACGGCCTCCAAGAAAACAGTGGACTCGGTATCTGACGCCCCACAGTCAAAGCGTCCAAAGCACGAACGCTGGAGTTAAGGTTTTTGTTCACATGGAAACTCCCGAGGCTGTGTGGTGAGGCATCATAGCAGACATCCTGAGACAACATAAATATACTTCAGTGTTCATCAGGATTACTGACCAGTCAGAATTAAATCCTGGAGTCAAATCATTCATATCAAATCATGTCATTGCAGCTGAAAGTGACACAACATCCATGTTTTTTCTGAACATTTCTAGACAATGATGCTGACAGCTCTTCTAGGATGTAATGGACGTGATGCTGTTGTATTTTTATAACATTTCTTCATCACTCATCACAGAATTGTAGGATTTTATGGTCTTATACTGTTCCTCTGAAGGAGAAATGATGGTGCCTGTTTATTTTGAAAGTGATTCTATGAATCAAGTCATCCTTCTTTCAAGTATTATGTATTTTTGTTGGAACCAAAATCTGACCTTTTTTCTCCTTTTTCTATTCATATCTCCCATTTGGTAGGAAACAAAATTAAGTGTAATCTTCCATCTTTTCCCTGACTTTGACATAATGGTAGGACAGGCTTGGGTGTAAATAAAACTGATGATGGCTGAATTCCATTTTGTTGCTTTTGTTTCAGCATCAGGGCGTCGTCAATGCTGGTTCACTGTCACGGCTTACTTGAATAGAACTGAGCCGTATCTATAGTAACACCTGCTTGTCATGCTATGACAAGTCACATTGGGGCTGTTGTCAAAATAGGATTAAGCGAACTGTCTTTTTACCTCCTGTCATACTAGTAGTCTGTTATGCTGTCATGGCCACCTGCTTATACAGAAAACTGTTTTGTAAATGAATTTGAAGTTTGTGTAATAGAGGTTAAATTGTTATTTGATCAACAAAACATTTATCTTAAAAGGGTTCCATCAAGTAGCAGCAGTAATTTGTTGCAGTTAATTGATTATTAATCATTTGCCAACCATTTTGATTATAGTTTGGAGATTGGATTTTATAAAATTAAAGTTTTTTTTTGAGTTTAGCTTCTTCAGTGTGAACATTTCCTTGATTCTTTGCTCCTCTATGACAGTAAAAAAACCCAGAGTTATACAGGTTTTTGGATAAAATGACATGAGATCATTTTTGAGATGTAGAAAACATCCTTTTGTTTTTAAATAAAGAAAAACAAAATATATTTTATTATGAAAATAAGTGTTAGGTGCAGCTCTACTCTTTGCATATGGTTTCCAAAAGATCTACCCATGTAAAATGGTAATCAGGCTGGTTTGCTCTGTTTAATGCATCCTCTCTATAGTATTTAAACTGATTACCAGTCACCACATGTTTCTAGTTATTCAGTTGCTTGTGTATTCCTTGGGAGTCATCAGTGGAATTATAGTATGTTTATGTAGTTGACAATCCATGTCAAAATAGCTGTAAATATTGTAGAGATTTCATATGGTTTCACAAAAAAAGGACTATTTGATAAATTGAGATGATACAAAACCATATTTAATTGTAATCATTTAGACTGGCCTTTTTGAGGGTCAAATCTGTGACCTTTTTGATTAAAAATCATCTCTGTAACCATGAAAATGCAGACACAGTGTTATGGCTTCACTGTATAAACACAGGCTGTAATGAGACTTCCCTGCTCTGTATTAAAACCTCGTCACTTTACGTAAAAGCATTCATATTGCTTCCCTTTTGTAATTCCGTCTGTTCAGTCGAGATCTTAATCTTAATTTACCCACAAGTCACTGCATCCCTCTAATCAAGCCCAGGAAACAGCGAGGCCGTGAGTAAGATGCTCAGGAATGCGTCTTTTCATTCTTTTCATCATCTTTCCTTTTCTCATCCTCCCTACAGCAGCGTCCAAAAATGACATTTGTTTAGCCAAACCACCCCACTCCATCCTTTTACTTTTTCCACCGAGTTGTTGTTTCTAACTCTGTTCAAAGACATGTGTCAAACTCTGCCTGATGAACAGCCTTGTCTGCATATTGGAAAAATATGGATTTTTCCACTTTTTTCCCCCCCCTCCCCTCCTCCCAGTGCTCTCATCCACATATGTGCTGAGTAAAAAGAAGTTAGGTCACTGTGCGAGCAATTTGTACAAACAAACTCTCATGTTGAAATCGTGCACCCTAACAAGCTCCAAACCCTGTTCTTTTCCCGCGGTTGTTTGTGTGCAGCTTGTGGTGAGGAAGTTTATGTTATATGGAGTGAAAGGCATCAGACCAAATGACCCCCTAAAGGCAAGACGAGGGTAGAGTCAGCCTCCCACATTTCTCTGTCTTTTTTAAAGGATGAAATGTTCCCTCAGCAGATTGAATGAACCTGTTAAAAGTACTAAACGGGTTTCAGCACATGTGGGCAGATCACATAATTTGAGTTAAGTTGCGAGTAAGAAAACAGGCTTGGGCTAAGCCGATGAGGATGATACATTGTGGTTAAACAGCTGCTCTCCCACTAAAATCCAACGTTTCCATCAAATAAAGTCAGGGCCAGTAAATGAAGTCAGTGTTTATTAGGGAAGGAGGTTGACTGGGTCACAGGAATAAACCAGAATTATTTCTCAATCAGCTCTTTTCTAGCACTCGTGTGTTGTCGAAAGTAAAGTGCAGACGTTAAAACATAAGTAAAAAGTTCATGTTTTTAAAATACGCCACCATTTAGATGGCGTTACAGTTAAGTCACATAGTCTTTATCAGCAGATTTAGAAACCAGGGATTGATCTGTTCAAATATTCATATAATAAAGGACTTCCTGTTGATTTAAAGTTGACTTTAAAAGCAGGCAAAGGTCGAACATGTCACCGTGCTTGGTGCATATAAATAGAGCTAAATCCAATAGTGGTTTTAATATATATATATGTGTATGTGTATATATATATACATAAATAAAACATTTCTGAATAATGAATAGTGGTTTGAGAAAGAGAACTAGTTTGTGGCTTTGAGAAACATATGATTACGGCCTCCGCTCCAGAATGATGATGAGTTATTACGGAGCCCAGTCGAACAGGCTTTGCTTTGAGTAAGTGGGTGAAATTGAGAGTGAGTGAAGGGCAGATATTTCTGTCTGATTCTGTCCTGACACACCAGAAATTCCATGCGCTCATTTCTGCCACTTTCTATTCACCTCGGCCCCGCTGACGGAGCCGCTGATTAGTCATGATAACAGTGTTTTCTTTTTATTCTGGCCTCACCTCCCCGCTGCAGGACAAACGACTCTGTGGCAAGAGTCGGCAGGTGAGAGTGACGCTCGGACCACCGGGGTTACCAGCAGGAACATGTTCTTCTGACTTCATCTTCTCTCTCTGTATCTTTGTTATTTGTATTCTGTGTAATAATTCCACACTACTGGCGACTGATTCCAACTTTTTATTGATAACATTTTTGAGACTTCGCTTAATTTCATCCAGTACGTCACATTAGTAAGATAGTTTTTCACCTTTCCTTTTTTGTGTGTTGTTTCTTCATTGTGTTACTTCTCAGTACATTTACATTGGGTCCCTTTTTTTTTTTTTTTAGTTTTCTGGGATATTTCAAACCAATCAAGAGTTAGTTGGAAAAAGGCATCAGCAGAACTTGGGCAACCACATTGGAGAGAACCTCCAGTGCACCTTTCATACTTCGGTCGTTGCTTTCCTTCTCGTCTCCCTCTCACTACTGTACATCCCAGTATTTTATTTTTTTGCTCCGAGGTGACGCCATGCTGAAAGCACGCACAGAGCGAGGCCTTGAACTCTCCCTCGCTAAACACATCACATCATCATCACACTTCATTGAGTTTCCATCCTTTACATTGCCTTTTCCCTGCCAGCGTGTTTAATCTACAGAGAGAAGAGAAAAGAAAACACAGAAACGCTGCTCAGTGAACGAGTGCGGGCTGAGCTGCCATCTGTCAGGCTTAAGTGAACTATTAGGAATGAAAACACCAAATCATTTCAGAGAATCAAGCGTGGGTGTGTAGGGTTCTTGGTTTAATTTAGTGGGACTGGTTGTGATTGTGAGTAAAGGCCGTCCTTTCCGTTAAAGTCACGTGGAGGCTTGTGGTTGCGCTGAGTAGGTCCAGCATTTGACAGTGTGTAGAAGTGAAACAAATAAAGTTTTGAAATTTAAACATCCATTTTAAACACAGATTATTTCTCCCATGTGCGGCGCAGCTTTGTGATGATGTCACTCCGTGTTGTGTTTGAAGACCTCATCTATTACTGTGGCCCAGTGTTTACCTCTGATTTCTTTTTAAAAAAAGAAAAAGGGAGACGTAATAGTCCATATGGCCGCAATGTGAAATCAGGGCTTTTCCCTATTAAACCATTGGCTTCCGACACATAAAGCCACAGGATGACCGTTTAGTCATCAAAGAGCTGAAGGCAAAAACCATCTCTGAGTCTTTTACACATAAGCACATGTACACATGCACACAATCACAAACACACACTCGCTCACAGAGAGAGTCAGGCAGCTGCGAGCAGGGAAACGTACAAAGATGCACAGAAAATGGCTTACACGTGCTTACATGCACACTCGGAGTTGACTGGAGGTGTGTAATGGATTGGATCCCCCTCATAATTCCTCGGGCAGTGTTGTCTTCTAGGTCTATACAGAGGCGGATGAGACCACAGCTGTTTGGACATAAATTTCCAGAGGAATGCCTTAAGTCCGAGCCTTCAGCATAAAGAGCATGAGTGTAGATTCCTCCCAAGATGACAAATGATCACCCCTCAGGACTTTTGTGTGTCTGATCATGTGTGTTTGGGCGCGCAGAAAACAAGATCACTCAACGTTTTTGCATGTATTTTTTTTGGTGGTTTTCTCTCCTCCACGTGAACAGTGAGTGTGGGAATATAGTATTTATACATTTGCATACCTTTGCAGGAAGAGGAGTGTGTTATGGGACGAAATGTGCAGACAGAAGAGGGTCTTTTCTGTTTAGACTCAACAGCTGTGGTGGAAGAGGAGGGCAGCAGGCCAGATTCCATAAAAACAGTCTGAATCTCTCTTTCCTTGCTGAAACAGTAGCTAATGCTCTAGTCGTGTTATTCTAGTATGCAGGTTTATAGGCATATTTTGGATAGATTGGGTTGCATGCAGCTTGTAGAATATGATATTGCTTTGCCAACTGGAAAAATCTCAATCTTATTTCTATCTGGATCGTGTGTCTTTATTAAAAGGCTGCAGAGTTACATGGACATTTGCTATACATCTTTTACTAGATTGTCCTTATAGTTGCAGTTACTGTTCAAATAACCCTGTGTGCAATGACATTTTGTCCGGCCTCCGATGATGGAAATGATTAAATGTGAGGTATTAGCTTCTGAAATGAATGTGGAGAACACATTTTAACTCCTCTTACCATTTTCATTTGCTGTATGTCAATTACCTCGCTTTGGATGTTCTGAGATTATGAAGAGACATAACTTTTTTAATGACTATGAAAATATCCACATGCTTATCCAAATTGCAAGTTGAATTCTGAGCTTGTTGGAGTTTCCTGCGTAAACAAACAGCAGAAACCAGCTCACGGACAACATCGCTTGTCTGCTGGAAATACACAGAAAGACTCTCCTCCTCACCACACACCTAGTTTCCTCTCTCCCTCGATAAAATATCAGGGTTTATGGCACATCAGTAAGCTCTGGTTTACAGCTAGTGAGAGGAGGAAGGCTGTAGGCCTTGATGTGAGAGCCCGGGGCTAACGGTAGCGCTGGGTACTGTAAAGTGATGAAGGGCCTGTGCTTTTATGATGATGTGAATGATGTAGCCTAAGAGAGTAAAAGAGCTTGTGAGAGCGGCAGTGTGTCCATATACTATACATGACTGGACTGCAGGAGGAACTGGACGGATTATATGCTCTGCTACTTAACATTTACATCACCTTTAAGGCTTTTTTTTGCTCATGCCATTATTCCAAATGATGCACAGTAGGAACAAGGTTTACCAAGTGTCTGAATTAGTCACAGTAAAAGGAGCCAATAATAAGGAACGTGGCACATCAACAGTTTTATTTCAAGCTTTAAAACCATGAACCCATTAGCTTTTGTGCAAACATCAATCATTCATTAACGATTGATTCTGTTCGTTATACGCAAAATGAACAGAATCTTTTATTTAATACAATTATCTGAGCTCACAGTTGTTTTTATGCTCTGTTGTATGTCATTGTTTATGATAACCAGTGATTATTTTACACAACAGACAAAGGTAACTGAATAGAAGAATATAATTGTAGAATATGAGCATGTATTTAAAATCATATACAGTAGTTCAGTAGATTCTTTCATTTTCTCTATTTTTGTTTACATTCCTTTTTCGAGTCAGAGTCACCCTCCTTATATATAAATATATATGTATATCTATACTATACTATACTATATATATGTATATATATATATATATGTATATATATATGTATATATATGTATATATATATATATATAATTTACTGTATTGTATGGTATTGTTTTATTGCATAAGGTATAAAAGAGAGCATATCATGTGGTGGCAGCCATGAGGACCCTACAACTGTTTGCTATGACCTTCACGATCAGTCTGTTATTGACAGGGTGGCTCGGGCACTCCATAATTTTTTAAGACATCTTGACCAGATGGTCCCAATATACACTAATCATCGACGGGTCCATCTGTTCCACGATTTCTCCAGCCCTTCTTTATGTTTTCAATTCTGGCGTTCCCTCAGTGTTCCCTCCCCAGCGTACTAAACAGTAATTCCACAAACTAAAATCAAAAGACTTTTCTTGGCAAAGAATTATTAGACAATGTAAAGACCAAAGTAGAAAATGCACAGCAATACGAGTGCCATTTCATAAGCGTCTGACTTTTAATGTAAATTCTTGTTTATCTGCATGTCTCACTCCGTATGAAAGATTTAGCACTGAGGTAGGATACACCCTGTCTATAGCCATGTTTACTGGTTAAACTATTGTTTATAATTTCTGCAGGTGAAACTAAACCCTGAGAAACATTAAAACCCACTGATATTCCCAGACAGGGCTGCTAATTCAGCCCAGGTACAGAGGTGTGAGACAGCACAGAGATTCATCCAAGCAGCCACTGGGGGGCAGTCCAACACTGCGGTAGCCCACAGGCCTGTTCTCCTCTCAGGCCTGAGTGGCATGCTGAGGTTTTGCTTTTCCTCCTACCGCAGAGCAGATCGGAGAAGATTAGCTCTCGCTTGGCCGGTAATCACCCTTATCACACAAGAAAACGACAACAATATGGGGAGTTTAATGACAGACGTAATTGTTGTGGAAGTTCCACGTTATGCTGTGGTGGGGTGATGAATGACAACTGCAATGCACCGTGCTGTGAGATGATTGCTGTTGCATGGTTGTTATTTAAACCCATTTGTTATGGTTGCAACTTTCCTCTGGGCTTGTTGAGCAGAAGGGCCTGGATCTCAAAGAGGAGAAGGAAGGACAGTTATTAAAGAATGAGAAATCTAAAGTTGCCATTTGGCTTTAATGGTGGAAATGTGTCTCTCACACTTCTTCAAGATCCACAGTTTCATAAATAATCACAGCTGCAGTAGGACCTCAAACATCCCACTGATCCAAACATAAACCAGTAAGTGCATTTACCATACATATGTATATTCGGTTTTGTAACCATGAATACGTTTGGCACTCAACGGTCTATCACAGCTCCAACTCTGCATGAAAAGTGCAACCAAAATGTATTAAGTAGAAAACTGTGAAATTTTGAATGCTAGTCGGTTTATTAACCACATCAATCCCATAAAAAGTCTGGAGGTTCTACGTTCCACTTGCTGCAGGCTGTATGGGCCACTAATCGTGATCTACACAACCACTGCATGGTTGGATTGACATCAGTTGGTTGTTTTTACAGTGCATGTGGCGGAGTGCATACCCATTTGATGGGGTGTGTGTGTGTGTGAGAGTGAGTGAGGTAGAGATTACAGTGCTTTTCAGTGTTGGTTTGGAATGCTTCGTACTGAGACAGCTGCAGTCTAGACTGTCATTCTTGCGTCACTTTATCGCTTCGGGCCTAAAAGACAAATAAGGACGAGTGCCCAGATATGCAGCCTCATCTGATAAAGGGAGGTGGTAAGAGGATCTGCTGATGACTTCTCCAAACTAGCATGAAAATGCAGCACTGGTGTCTGATACAGCAAACTCCGTCAGAGGGTTTTTGGGCAGGTGATGACTGAAGAACATAAGCTGCCCAGCTTTTAGTGTATGAGTAAGCTACCATACACGTATGTGTTGGTGTGGTCGCATGAAAGTTCCGATTTGAAGTGAAAACTGAGAAAATATCCAGCCCGTAGGAAATGCCAGTCCTTATGTCAGAGGGCTGTTCTGTCCTATTACAGCAAATCGAAGCCGAATGTGTCATTAACTAATCGAGGGCTGGTTTCTCCTCCTTTCAAAACATCAGACAGAGGGCAGCCTCTGTCCCTGGCGCGCTTGCCTTCAAAGGCCCCCATTATACTTCAATGCAGGGTAAACAGAGGCTCCCAAAAATGACGGTCTCCAAAGTTTAAAGCAACATCGTTTATCACCCCTGCCAGCCTCTGCAGGTGTGACCCCATTCCCACAGTTTTATCGCCAGCCAGCCAGTCTAGGCCAGGCCAGGGAGAAACTATGTCAGTGACTATGTGTATTCATGTGCGCGCCTTTCAAGCTGTATACTTCTAATACAGCAGCAATGTAATCACATGAAACCCTGTCTGTGTTCTTTTGTTAATAAGACACGAGCTGTGCAGATCGTCGCACATAAAAGCATGTGTTTTTGTGAAGGACAATCAGAAGCAGTTTTGAATATTTTGTACATTTTTTACTAAAGATCACAACTCGTTCACAAGTAATTGTTAACTTTATATCACCATTAAACAGTGTGGTTGTATGATGTCCTTACACAGTGTCGGCATCATACACACAGCTGGTGGGCACATGCTCCGTGAAAAGGTGGGAACATCAGGGAGAATACAACATTTTAGCTACTGTTTATCGATGTATCTTGCAGTTAAGAAGTCTTTTCTGACTGGAAACTAAACTGTGAACTACTCACTCTTCTACACCAAAGTCCATAGAGAAAATCACGGTTTGTAACTGGCCACAGGGACACAATTATCTCTTTTAAAATGTGGCCAATAGATCCCCATCACTAACTAATGCCAGGAATATACATGGTATATGAGCTCCAATATCGACCATATAACAATTAGGCAGGTTTTCAATGGCAAACAAGTAAAAAAAACAACTTAAAAAGTTGGATTTTTGGAGCAAATCTTATTCTGAGTGGTTCAAGGACCTGAGTGAACAACAAACCTCTTGTAAGAAAACTTAACGTGTCTCTTCAAACATGAACAGAACAACCTGAGGGTCACTGGTTCACGGTCTCGTTCACCAGGTGTTATCATCAAATTTCCCCTTAAACCATTATTTTCTTATTTGGAATTTGGAAAGCTATGCACACTCAAGAGCCCTCTTTCACACATTTGACCCCAGACATGTTTAATAGACATGAAAAATAATTAGTAATTGTGTAATCTTTTCTCGATATTATAGATTTTTAAGTTTAAAGTTTACATTTAGTGAAATATTGTATTATGTATGTTTTATTTTCAAGTATTATGGTTTTTTAAAATGAATTCACGCTACAATTTTTAGTTTATCTTAAGAACCTATCATGCATCTAATCATCTATAGAGCTTTTCGAGGCACTTTCTGAAGAGCAAGTCTAAGAAAAAACCTCTAAGTAATGTTTGATGAATGAGGCCTAATGTTGTGTGACATTGGTGTGGATTGAGAGTTTTGGGGGAAACTCTAACCATCTCCATATCCTTTGCCAGTGACCTGATATTCCATAAATACAAATGTCTGTTACCACTCTGGCAACATCAACACCAAACATCCCTCAGTTCATGTACGACATTTCACACATCAGCATATATTCATGGAGTACTTTCTACCATTCAGAACTCTAAAGCTTTAATGGCAGTCAGGGTTCAGGGCTCAGTGACACCAGCTTTTACAAAGACCATTGAGGAGATGAATGACTTCTGTGGAGATTATTAAGAGGACGTAACACAGAGACACCTTTAGGGTTATCAAGTGACACACAGCAGGGCAGAGATCAGCTCTGCAGTGTCTTGAGCTCTGAGACAGTAATCAGCTGCAGACACTCACAGAAAGTGTTTCAGTGAATGAGTCTGATCCATCAGTGACAACCATCATTTTAATGTATTAATGTAACATATTAAGTTATACAATTACCACGATTTGTCATCAGAGATTAAGAAAGCATTAGATTGAAATACTGTCATACCCCACCTTTTGCCCTATGTCAGCTGGGATTGGCACCAACGCCCCCCGCAACCCTCATGTGGAGGATAAAGTGGTAGAAGATGAGAGAGTGAGTGAGTGGGTTTGGCCTTTGCCACAATCCACTACCACCCACCCAATAACACAGGTTGTCACACGTGGGATGCCAGCAGAGAGCAGCTACAGTAGCTGCTACGCCTTGGAAATACTGAATGTTACCAAACCGAAAAAGCCTCACTACCCCTCTCAAAAATGTCTTAATTACTGTATAGATGGCTGAAAATACTTTTCTCCCAGACATGAAAACAACACAGGGAAGCCAAGGTAATCTAATGCCCTCTCTTGTTTATAACGATCTTACAGATCCTTATTGTTGTCTTGTCATCTCTTAAAACCGACAGTAGGACAGTTAATATACATGTTTATGCATAAACAAAGTGCAACTCTGTCAGAACATTTGGCAACCATACTCCTGCAATTTTTAAACCAGTATAATAGTAACTGTTTTAAATGCAAAAGGAGACTGTTGCACATTTACATATATCACCTTTAATCTAAAAGTTAAGCACATCTCTTATTTTGCGATCCTACATTGTATATATTTTTTTTAACCATTTAACACTATTTTAAACTTTTGTCAATGAAATGATTTGCTCAAGGGCACTTTTGCAGCAGCTGTTAGTGGCAGTGTTACTCATTCACCTTCCTTCCCACGTTTTCCCAGATGGTTTGAGGATTGAACTGGTGACCCCGCAGTCACAGTGCTTCTGCTGTAACATCTAAAATGTGGGTGTGAATGCATTTGTGTGTATGTGATTGTGTAAGCCAGTGAACTACAGCTGCGCACACATTACACTGCATGTAGGCGACTGTGTCTTTATCTGTTTATGTGTGCTTTATCAAATACATGTCCTCGGTTCAGTTTAATTAACAGGGGTCATGTGGACAGATCCCATCGGAGTGAAGGTGATCGAGGCTGCTGAGCAGGTGGAAAATCAATGACACAGAGCATATCGACCACTGGTCAAACACAGGCGCTATTGATTGACGTGTTTGCAGTGAAATTGTGTTTGACAGAGGAGTTCATGTGTTGGACAAACATAAGAGTTCCCTTTTCCCATGATTTTGGGTCTAAATGATTAATAGAGATAAAAAAAAAAGTATGACGCTACAACACACTATAACTGGCCCACACAAAATGGCTGCAGTGTTTTCCCAATGAGCATTTCTTCTCATCAAAGTACTGACACCAGACCAATACAGTATCTTCAACTCATGACGCTGCCTCATTCTTTCTGCAGCAGGTGTGTCCACTGCTGGATGAGCGCTTTCTTCAGGGGGAAATGTTCTACACTTTCTGTTGAGCAACGCTCCAACATTTCTCAACTTTGCCGAAGGTTTTTTTTTTTGCTAACTAAACACGTATGTCTTCTTGCAACATCAACAACAAAACTCCTCTAAATGTTTAATAGTTAGAGGAGCTCTGTTATGTTAGACAGCTGTCTATCTCTGCATGAACCCAATGGCATCTAAAATATTAACCTTTAGTCTGACTGCACTAAAAGTAGGATTGTGTTGTGTTAGGTTGTGTTATTGCCTTTTATTATAGTATTATATAGTTGTATGTATATTATTGTATTAACATTTTGGTCCTTATCAATCATTTAAACCCTTTTTTGTAGTTTTTGATTAGTAGGTATGTGATCTAGTTTTTGTTTCTCAAATATCCGGAGATCACTGAATAATATAATAGAACTGGGTATGTGTGAGAGAGACTGTTGTTTTGAAGTTTACACTGTAGTTATGAATAAAGTTAGCAATCTGAATACTTTCCACTCTTCCATCAGTGCTCAAATAATGCTTAAAACGCTCAACCGTGAAGTCCTCATGTGTCTGCCATTAAGTCACCCAAAGATCACCATGACCACTCTTCTGATCTTCTCGAGAGTTCAAAAAGCCTCCAGGAGAGAGAAGGCCAATGATGCAACAATGCAACAACGTTTCACAATTTTACTTTGCTTCTCAGATCAAACACAAGCTGCAGCGAAAGCACCTCAACTCCCATTTATTCATCAAGAGCAGGCTCCTGATTTTTGGAGCGATACCCACACAGAAAAATAGGTTAGGGTGGGAGAGAGACGCAAAAGGTGAGAGAAACAGAGGAAGCGAGACAGACTGGTGTGTAGATTAAGTAGCCTTGAAAGGGCTGGTTTCCCCACACACATACAAACCCCCTGTGAAAATACAAGCTAATTATTAAGAAAACAAAGGGGGA
The DNA here is from genome assembly GCF_019176455.1 of Solea senegalensis. Taxonomy (NCBI): domain Eukaryota; kingdom Metazoa; phylum Chordata; class Actinopteri; order Pleuronectiformes; family Soleidae; genus Solea; species Solea senegalensis. The sequence goes on from NC_058035.1 coordinate 15,768,783, forward strand.
ACCGCAGCGACGTGCCAACGCACACAGATCCCCGGCAGAGTAATTGTGCGTGAGCTATTTGGGCTGAAAACAGCACGATTTGGTGCTCTTCCTCAGCACAGGCAAGCAGAATGAACAACAGCTGTTCCCCAGGATGGGGTTTGAAAACAAGCACAAGGAATGATTCTCTCTTTCTTCTGCTGCTGTTTTACTGTGATCCAATGGAGTTTGATGAAAAGAAATTCAGTTGCCTTGAAACGGTGAAGAAGACTCCAAGTATGTTATGGTGTCGCTGTCTCCTTAGCCACATTAGCATGCTGATGCTAAAAGGAACCAGAGGTCATTAGTGAAAAACAGTCGCTCTGCTTAAGGGATCCTATCATCATCACAATGAGCCAAAGCTCGTAAAAGCTTGGCTTCATAATAATGCTATCACTCCCAATGAGACTCAGAATTTGGACAGGGAAAGCAGTGAGTGAAAAAAGCCTCTGTGTTTTTGAATTGGCCCTGAATGTTTCTGTATTGCCTCCTTTCATGCATGATTAAGTTATACAATCAAAGAGGCTTTTTGTACGTCCCCCGGTGCTTTCCCAATCTTTACACAGTATCAGAATGATCTCTGTCCTACACAGCTGAGTATATTACCTCCAATCTCACTCTGCATTTTAAGCGGCGAGCAAAGTGTCGCTGGGAATTTGATAACGCTCAGCAGCGCAGCGGATCCCTCGGTAGACAGCCTTGTTTTGAATCGGTTGTGAAGCTGCAGCATTAACCTCGGTGAGACGCCAAGTGCATGGTTCCATTCGATTTCTGACAGAGTCAAAACAACTGATGTCAGACCTTGAGCAATGGTGGTAATAGCCGCTCTACGAGTCATTGTTTTTATTACAAACCAGGCTCGCTTGAGTCAGAGTGCGGTGAGCCGAGGACGACAGAATTAGTTTCGGTGGAGTTTTCAAAGTGTTTTTTTACTGTACATTTTCTTGTTTTTATCTGTCATTGTTTCTTTTATTTTTAAACAGTTTTGCACAGTTCCAGATGAAAGTGATTAATGTTGACAGAGAGTTATAATACTGTGTTGAAGAGTCACCCATGGGCAGCAGGGGGGGAGGTTTGAAATGACTATTGTGGTGGTGTGACCCTCACTCTCTGCCAAGCGCAGTAATTAACTCTTTAATCTGTGTCCTAATGGAAACTTATGCCAGACTGTTAAGTTCTGTGTGTGTGTTACATTGTGGGACCTGTTTATACACCCACATTATGGGGACTTGACTCATTTTTGGGGACAAGATGCATATTCCAATAACACAGATCTTTTATTTCGTTGGTGAAAACACTGTATGTGTGTTCTTGTATTTATGGCTTTGTGAGGCCCTAACTTCGTATAAACCATATAGAGTGAGGACATTTTGGCTTGTCCTCACATCTTTAAAAGGCTTTTTGGGGGTTAAGACTTGGGTTTAGGTTAGGGTTGGGCATTTAGTTGTGATGGTTAAGGTTAGGGTAAGGGGCTAAGGAATGCATTATGTCTATGAGTCACTTTGAATCCTGCACGAACAATGTGTGTGTGTGTGTGTGTGTTCAAGTATTTCTTACATTGTGGGGACCTGTTTATACACCCACATTATGGGGACTTGACTAATTTATGGGGACAAGATGCAAATTTCAAAAGCATGGATCTTTTATTTTGTAGGTCAAAACACTGTGTGTGTGTGTTCTTGTATTTATAGCTTTGTGAGGTCCAACCATCGTATAAACCATATAGAGTGAGGACATTTTGGCTGGTTCTCACATCTTTAAATGGCTTTTTGGGGCTCAAGACTTGGGTTTAGGGTTAGAGTTGGGTATGCCTATGAGTGTCCTCACTTTGAATCCTGCACAAACGTGTGTGTGTGTGTGTATTGTGATGCCCAAATGCAGTGCAAAGAGAGCCTCCTATCTAGCCACACCACTGTGTTCTCAGTGACCTATGATCCCCAGACTCACCACATTCCTCCCAAACATGCTCTGTTTATTTAAGTCACGTGCACGTGCCAAAACACTACACAGTCACACATACTTATACACACACGTGCACATGGTGGTTGCTCAGTTACACAGGAAAAAAAACACTTGTACAAACACGCACGCACTATCATTTATGCACACATACGTGCACAAGCACAAACAAGTTTAAACTTGGACATGTTCTGGCCCCATATAATTCTGATTATGTGAGCTATGGCAACAATTAGATATAATAGCCAAAGGTAATAACTGCAATTTTTATTCTTACGGGAATGATTAAACGCCAACAAAATATGCAGCGGATTATGTTTTAAGTAGCATGTGCAGTTTTGTTTGTGTGTTTTATTCAAGACAGTGTTTTCTTTATTGTTTCATGTGTCCATCAAAGTCACGACGTCTGCCAATTACTTGCAGCTTTATGGACAAATAAAAGTGGGTTTGGGTAAAACTTTACTAATTATGTGTATATCGTGATGCAGCAAAAGAATCATTGCTCTCACCAGATAAAACTTTATAGGGCAATTTTGGAAAGTTGTTTGAGTTGAGTTAATTCCAAATATATTTCAACACTTCGCATCAAACAAGCAAACAGATTTCCAATAAAATGCAGTAGACATAAATCCAGATAAAGGAAACCAATTTACAGTGACAAATAGCTTATTTTAAGATAAGATTGGCCTTTAAATGTGTGGTATGTTTATATTTAAATGGAAAACAAACACAGTATTTCCTTCTTTCTCAGTGAATATAAAGAAAGCTGATAGGTTGGTCATAAAACTGACAACACATGTTAAAAAGAAAGGAAAGCACCAAGAATTAGCACAGTTTTTATACCAGACACTACCGACAGCGGGGGCTGACATTTGAGAAGGAATCCAAATCCTACAGAAAATCTTCCGGGAAATACGAGTGTAATTTTCGGCTTGTGGCATGACTGAAAATCTAAACTTTGTGGTCATAAGTAGTAGGTATTTACTGTAGATAAATGTGTGTGAAATTATTTTAGATTCTGCTTTTGATTCTCAAAAATACTATTTAAACCCACTGCACTTCTCTCTACATAGAGTTTTAGGCTCATACGTTCGTATACCTGTGTCTGTCTCTCTCTGCTCGTGTGAGTGTGTGATGGACTGCATGTGTGCATGGTTGATGACTGAAGGGCGTGAGTGTTTAGGTGGATCCTGGGAACTGTTTGGTCCTGCATGGTGGACTCTCCCTGAACCACTCTCAGCTATAGACTCCCAGCAGACATCTTGTTTGAATGAATTAATGAAATGAAATAATAAAAGTCGGCGATACAACCCGGTTTTAATTACACAACTATAGCAGCTGTTACTTGAGACACCAACTCAGAGCACAAACAGCACTTAATCATAATCAGCTGTGCCATTTCATAGCGTAGCTGCCTTTCTGATTTTCAACAAAAGTGAAACAAACACATATATGGACACATTGGTGTCAAGGCTTTCCTTGTACCTTGTAGGAGGAAAAAAAACTTTCTATGATGCTTTGCATCCACATTCCCGACGTATTTATGGCTGGTGATATGTTATAACGACCTCTGACTGCACTCATGAAACCTGTTTTCTAGAAGTCATATTATCTGTCAAAGTTGTTGTCCCGCCTGATGCATAAATCTACACAAGTCTACAAATCTACTGACAGGAAATACCAAACCCGAAATCTGTCACATAAATAACGTCAGACGTCTACTTATGTTTCTGCCGAAAAATAATGTCTATATAATATTATATAGAATATTTATATATTTTGGAAAAAGAATTCTGTTCAGGTTTGTTCAGAGCCTTAAAAGTTATTGTTTTCAATTCAATTAAACTTTATTTATCAGGGACAAAGCAGTGATACATAGTGGACATAAAGTGCATCTGACGTACTGTATATATATTATGAATATATAGCAATTTGCTAGTTTGCAATGTCTGTCCCTGATATAAGACAGTATAAACACCTATACTGTATATAAAGAGCTGTTTCTCATCTACCTAATACAATGCAAAAATACACACTCATACATGCATGGTAAATATAGAGAACTGTGGTACAAGTCCAGACGATCAAGACCACTAAACCTCCTTCAAACTTAACATATGGTTCATATTTTTGAAATCTTCATGGTAGCTAGGTTAAGGCGATGCTAAGGTGTATGCTCGTGCAAAGTGTGTTAATCTAACCCCAACACACTTCAAGGCCGGCAGCAGAAGACCAGGGTAATAATTTATGGACGAGGAGGGTGTGGGAGACCACACACACACTGGAGGCCAATGACAGCTGCTTACCAGGATCACACAGAGGAATGAATGAACACACGCGGACATGCATGCACAACATACACCTTTGACATTTATTAGTCACTATTTTAGTCACGATGATGACTTGCAATAACATTGTTTTTTGTTATGAATAGAGCGCAAAAGGCCTGAGTTGGAAAGTAGGTGAGGTGCATGTTTTTTTTGTTTTTTTTTTAACTTGTCATGGCAGGAAAACCACAGGTGCAATCAGTGATCATTTATTAGGTTATGCTGAGCTTGATACCCAAAGAAGGCATTCATATTCATCCACAGTGCATGGCTGTGGAATTAATACAACTATTATGGTCATAATTACACATAAACATACTTCCAAAATGTCAAAGGTCTTCATTGATTTGCTGCAACGTATTTTGGGCAATTTAGTAGAAAATCTCCATTATAATGATATTAAAGAACACATGCTTTGCCTGTAAGGCCTTGAACTGAGCCTTTGATACTTAGCTTGGGTATACTTACTATCAAAGCATTTTTGCTACATCCTTTAGGCACTTAGGCCCAGGGCAGGGACATTTGTCAGGGAAAGGATATTATCTGTTACAGATAGCAGTAAAAGTGGGAGCCAGCTCAGTCCTACAGCATACTTGTCATAAAAGAGCCTCAAAATGTGGTATTCTTGAAAAAGCTTGTAATCTCTAAGCCTGTAACATGAAAGCATACACACACAGATGTGCTCATGCTCACATTTCACTCAGGCGCACTCACGTTATAGAAGTCCCATCCAGAGCTATGATTCCTGATCACCGGACCTTCTGTGGAAACGATAGCTCTGCTGGCCCATGAAAAAAAAGAGGGCTCATCTCTGTATTGTGGAATCCAATCGCTCCTCCAGTGACAAAATCCCCAGACAGTTCACCTGCTTCTATTCATGCCAGTAGGTTCCTGTAGACAAGGGATCATATCTAGTGGGAGAGGGACGGGGATTAACTTCTCCAAAAGAAAAGACAGGGACTGGCAGCTTGGATGACTCTTTTTGTGAAAACCAACTCATCTTAGGCTCCAGGCGCCCTTCTCATCCTCTTATCCTCTTCTTCTTCACTCCCATCGTTAGTCCCTGAGGACAGCAGTTACGGAAAGGAACATGGAATTGGAGTGATTTTACGTCAGTGCAGATGTGTGAGAGAGCAGGAGTTGCCTGTGTATGGTGTGTTTGTGTATCTTTGTATGGGTTTGGGCTATTTTACTCTCCACCATATCATTTATAAAGTTTGAGTTTGTGAAGTTCAGTTGATCTTAAATTTTTCTGGGTATGCTTTTGCATGATATTTGCCTTTGATTAGGCTAAAAATAAACGTGTCTCTGGTGTGTTTGTTAGTGTAACAGGACAGGTCACTTGTGTGTCTTTGTGTTTCCAGGTCTCGCTGGTTTCTTTGATCCTTTAAGAGCCTGGTGAGATAGGAGCTGTAATATCTGCCAGAGCTGTTCTCTGTGAAAGGTCACTGGGGAGGTGGAGGTGCAGGGAAGGGCAGGCGTGTTGTTCCCTCTGGGCCTGACTTCACTCCACTGTACACAACATGTCTACTTTTACAAATCCACCAACACCACAGTGCCTGTGTTCCTGAGGTACACCAGGGGAAACGTGTCAGTTAAAAGTAAGGCTCCAACCAAAGCAAGAAGGGGTTTTTCTTTAGCTTGTTACTGACTTACTGACTTCTGTGTAATTGTTCTTCATAGGCAGGGGTGACTGAACCTGCTGAAAAATCTAAATGTACATGAATGTCTTTAAGGCATCGTCATCATTTTCAGCGCACACCACAACAGTCGGGGCTGCAACTGCTCATTCTTCAACAATAACAGTTTGTTGTTTTATGATAAAAATCCATTCTGGTGGATCTTGTGTTAAACATGGAACACATTCACCACATTCATGCTTGTTCTTAATTCTCTTCTTCATTTTTGCACCTAAATTAAACAAAACCATTTACTGGTTTTACAGCAGCATATGCTCTCTTATTCTGTCATTCTGCATTTCATTTTGCGTGTAAGCGAGGTTTTGTACAGCTATTTTAAAACTGAATGAAACTTGACTGTGAGTAAATAGGTACAGTGAGCACTATTAAACTACAGAAAATGCATGCTTAAGAATTAATATTGCATGTTAAAGACCAGTGAGCAGCCAAATTTTGTTCATGTAGGCTGCCATGATTTGGTAAATTCAGGTCATGGATATACTTGCAGGGATAGAGTGACTATTGTTCTTTGAGATAATGGTTCCAACTTTTTCTTTCATTTCCTTCTAAATCAGGAATTGGTAAAAATGAATGGGGTCTGTCTAATGAGCAGTAATAGTCCACAGAGAGGTTTGAGCCACAGCTGAATAGGACCTGTCTTGCCAATATTTTGCAAATGTCTGGTATGTAGATAATATCCATGTGTTTCACTTTCCTGATACAAATCAGAATCTGAAAGCCTTTATTGTCGTTGTATGGGAATACAACAACATTCGTGGTGACCCTCAAATGATGTATCTAAAACATAAAAACACAAGAGCCAGTTCATTCAGTGATCATTTAAAAGCCATAAATAAGAGTAAAAGTTTGAGTAAAGGAGCTGAGAAGGCAGCCACACACTACTTAGTGGAGAGCAAAAGTCTTTATTTGTGTCAAAAGCAACACTATTTTATCTTATTTATCTATTTGAATAATAACCCTCGTGCTGGCTCCTCCCAAACTCTTAGCCTATATTTCTCCTCTTACTGAGTTTCATCCAGAAGCCATATCACAGCCACAAAAGTTTGGCTGCTTCCTCGAGGGCTCAGATGAACTTATTCAGCTCCAATGACACACCTCTCCTTCCTCTCTCACCTTTCCTTTATGACTCTCTGGATTTCACCTCCACCTTTTGTTGCCATCGTCCTGTTCAGGTGTCCAGATAATAGAAGGGATAATTACATAATTACGTTGTTATTATTTTTCTACCTTTGTCTTTCTCCTTCACAAAAGTCTTTTCTCCACCTTCCACACTATTTTGAAGGTGTATGACTATTTAATATTTTTTTTATTGTTGCACTCAGCCAAAGATATTCACAACTGAACGAATAGTTTGATTTTAGTCGATAAATATTTAATACTACATTTTAAACCACGCTGTCTGTGTGAGCTGTCATGTGCATGTACGTAGGCATGTTTATGTGAGCGCTGTAATAACGCGTGCATTCATGTTTATTTTCTCACATACTGAAGGCGATTAATCTCAATACAATTACAAAGTTTGAAGCTCAGCTTATCCTGATCCTTCTCGTTCACTCATCAGATACAGTGGGGAGTTTATTTTCTCTTAGAGCTCATCTATCTGACTTGAAGAGAGATCGTGACCGTGCAACTTCTCTGACCTTAAACACTGGTGGATCATGTGTCCCAGGGGTTAAAAAGGCAGATGGAAACTGCATGTTACAAACATTACATTTAGTTGACCAATGCCATGTGCTTGTTTATAAATATGGGTTTGTAGGTATGCCTTGAAATATGAGTAGTTGTGTCAGAATGTGTGGATTTATTAGACGACGTCTTATGGGAAGGCACATACTACAAGTGTCCTGTCCCAACTTGAAAGGACTTTTAACAGATTTTCCTCATCAAGGCTCATGTACAATATGTTTTAGATCAAACAATTTGTCTTTAATGTCTTGACTTGCTTTTGCTTCACTGCAACTTTGTTTGTTGTGCCAGCACAGTATTACAGTACAACATATGCTAGCATAAAGGGAAAAGAAGCAGTCAAAACCTTCATTTAAACTTTTCTTTTTAAAAAAAAAAAAATCATACAATGTGTCAACTCTCTCTGTGTTTAAATCTCGTGTTGCCCGGCAACATTTCTGTGCTGCACACAGGAAGTGATTCAGTTTGGAGTATGCCTGAAAACACAAAGGAGTTGCCAGGAAAAGTTAATGAAGTAAATTCTACTACTTAAAGAAACCCAATCATTCACAGTGTTGTGCACATGACTAAAAGTAATTAGTTTTCCCAGAAAGTAACTGAGTTACTGCATCGTAAAAGTAAGTAGTAACCAGGGAAAGTAACTATTGCAATCCTTTTTTTGGACCTGTGCATAATGTACATTAAACATTCTTGCGTTTTATCCCAATGACAAAGTTAATATCTTTACTTCCAGTTTGAAAACGCTATCTAATCATTTGCTGGGCTCACCATCACTGAGTGTGTCTCTTGGTTGTTTGTGTGTGAATGCCCGCCCAGCTCTTACTCTACCTTATCCAATCATCATTACTTATGCGGTTGTCCCCGCCCCCCTCACGAAACTGCAGCTCCTGCACGGCTGAGAGATCCTAGTCGGAAGAAAACAGCTTATTATTTAGCCGCATATTTGCTTAGAAAAAAAATTAATGTCATTGGTAACGCTGTTTATTTTTATGCTGTTATTTCCATCACTGTTCATTCTGCAGTTTGTCAAGATAAAGTTTTTGTGCCCCGCCTGCATCTGCACTCCCGCTGCTGTATACAAACAAACGCTCCCTCAGTCAGGTTTGACAAAGCTGCTTAAAAGAGTCTGTTTTCAAGGACACAGCAAGCATACAAATAGTGTTACATTATTTTGGTTCATGGACGCTGGCAGCAACAACAACAACAACTATCACCAAAGTTGCACAGTGCAGCTTTTTTTCGCTAGCAAGAGAACATGAAAAAAAATGCAGCCAGTGTTAATTTGCTAAACCAGGTCAAATGAATGTTAATATCTTATTGGAATGTGCATAGCTGGTTCCTGTGTGTGTTTGCATGCACAGGAGTAAAGCACCGAGGCCTCGCCCTCCACATCTGACTGAAGACTATCTTGTCGCCTCTTCACAGGAAGCTGTCATCTCCCTCTTTCATGCTAACTTATGTCAGACAGAGAAGCTCATCTTAACCCACTGAAATATCAGCCCTCGAGCCTAGGGTTTCACCCTCACCTCCCTCACCACGTCATACTCCTTTCTGCCGGGTGTCCTTCTTGTTCTCACGTTAATGCTTGTCTTACATGTGCAACCATAACCAAAAATACTAGACGCAAGAGGCAACTCACTTACATGAAATATTTATATTTTCTTTCTCATTCCTGAATGACACTGAATCAGCAGTATTTAGTATAGGTTTGTGGATCGACTCCACCACAACGACATCAGTCTCAAGAAGTTTTGATGAAGTCACTTGAAATGAGAATCATTACATGTCTCAATCTTTTATTCTTTATTATTATTATTGTTGTTGTTTGTGTACATTCTTTTCAGCTCTAAGTGCTGGATGTCGCTGCTGAGAAATGATGATAATGCACATAACCTAAAAAAAAGCGATGCTTCCCCAACAATAACTGTTGGGGAAGAATAAGGGGGCTGGGCCTTTTTTTTAATGCTGCTTGTCTGTGATAAATTCTAATCAGGCAGTGTTTGATGGTGTGCACACATGTCATTATCATGCGTGTGTGTGTGTGTGTGTGTGTGTGAAAGAGAGAGAGAGAGAATTTAGTCGTTAAATATTCATCAGAGAGCGTCATTGTTTTTGGAGGACTACATATGGGGTAATTAGAGCAATAGTTTATATCTACATAAACAACCGCCTTCTGCTGCAGAGGGACTCAGCTTTAATGTCAAACAGACAGGGATGAAGGTGTTTGTGTGTGTGTGTGTGTGTGTATGTGTAAATCTGCATGCTTGTCATACAGTGTGGGATGAATGTATGTGCTGTATGCATGCACATGCATGTGTTTGTAATGTGAAACAGGCAATGTCAGTGTTGGCTCTCTCTCTCTGTGTGTGTGTGTGTGTGTGTGTGTGTGTGTGTGTGTCAGGGAAAGGGAGGGCGGCCATGTTAAATGTGAAACAGACAGTGGCAATGCCTCAGTGGCACAGAGGGAAAGCCGTGACCATCTAAACTGCCCCCTGGAGAACAAGAGGATCCTTCCCCAGCCACCAGTTTACCCCCCTCCCTGTCTGAGTGCAGCTGCAGGAGATATGTAAGGTCGGGGTCATACGTTAGCGTGAGTGTGATGCCAGTTGGACACACACACACACACAAGGATGACATGACTCGACAGGTCATACGTGCCAGGAGCCCATTACAAACCACAGCTTGTATGTTTCTTTTTAATTGTAAGGCGACTTTAAGACGGATGTGGTTTATGCTGTCTGGGAAGAGTAGGAAAAAAAATCAGGTGGTGAATATAGTAAGAGCAACACAAATCCACGTTAGGAAGAGGTTGAGGTGAATTGATGGCTTGGTCACACATGATATTTTCAGATGGGAGGTAGTTTTCCATTTTTAAACCCTCAGTTATTGTTGTTCTGATGAACCCAGTATGTCTCTTAAAGGTACAGTGTGAAAGATTTGGCAACATCTATTGGCAAAGTTACTTAAGCAAATACAAATACAATGTATTTGTGAAGTAGGAGTAGTACCAAAATAACTGCTCCCAATCGTTACATTTTTCTGTACCCTTCCCTTAATATATGAGACTAATGGAATGGTGTGGTACGGGTGGAGCTAGACCCGCGACAGTCAGCTGATTGGGCGACAGCAGCCATCGGGCGCATCCCCCTCATTCTTGTGTATTTTAAGTCATTTCTCTCTCTTTGTCCCATGTTTGAACTCAATTCTATGGGTATTTTGAGGAAATCGTCATACACTGTTCACCCAAGTATTTGATCTTTCTTTGAAGTGTTTTCTTGATTTAAACGTCGGTCCTTGCTGACATAAATTTCCTGAATCATGTTGTTAGACATTTCGTAGATTACAGTACAATACAATGGGTGTGGATGTTGTGGTGGATGTTATGTGTTTGATTTTGAACACCAGAGACCAGAGGTTGTACAGTTTTAGTTTCACTGGTTCCTTTATGAGGACAGTGCTTGCCTAACCTGACATTAGTGGTTCTCAAAGTGGGGGGCCCCCCTGAAGGGAAGTGTTGATAACTAGAGGAGAAATATGGTGTGGAACTAAGTTGGATGAACAGGATTTTTGTAAGGGAAATAAACAAGAGTTTGCTGCTGATGCTGTTGTATTACATTTTATTTCATGGCAATAAAACTCTTTTTTGCATTAGCTGATTTGCTCCTTCTCATTGTCAGTAATTGATAAAAATAAAATAAAAAGAATAGTGTGGCGCGGTTATTTAATCGACATCTGAAAGATCTACACACATGAAAAAAAAAAGAAGCAAATCACTAAATTAAATGTGAAATTCACAGTTTCATAGCAACTACTCAGTGGTGCTTGTGGCAAGATTGTGTTTTTCATAAATCAAGAGAGTTTTCAGGTCAGGATTGAAAAAATGATCTGATTTAACAAAGCATTTCAATTTCAACAAATCCTTAACTTAAATGGCTTAAATGAATTTGTTCGTCAAGATCACATGATACAGTGCTAGTGATAGTTTTGTGTGCTTATTACCCACACTTACATAGTCTGTCTATTAAAATGTAATAATCATGTAATTTAATGTCATTTTTAAGTATCACACAAACAAAACAAAAATATATATATATATATATATATATATATATATATATATATATATATATATATATATATATATATATATATATATATATATATATATATATATATATATATATATATATATATATCTTGTATTCTTTGGTTTTCTCAGCCAGTCTGGTTTAGGACAAACATTTTGAAATGATTTTCAGATTAGGATGTGGTCATGTAGACAGTGGTCAAACTGGTGCTTTCACATTAATTGATATCGCAACAAACCGAGATGGTGCTTATGCAATTAAACACCACACTTTCCCTGTTGTACTCATCATCTATTAAATGTCTTCTTGCCTTTTAGTTTGATTAGTAATATAACAGTGTTTTGTGTGTGTAACCCAGCCTGCGGCGGAGGCTCCGATGCAGTGATGTTTGTGTCTGTGGTGGTGAAGGTCAACGCTCCCTGTATGTGTTTGTTCTCACACAGTTTTGTTTTTCAGGGACTTGTTTGTCACTTCCCACACACACACATGTACACGTTGTGGTTGTACTGTATGTTCGTATTTGCATGTGAATATTTAAGAGAGGGTGTTTTTATTGCGCACACACATGCTTACATTACATATTGTGGTTGTGTGTTTTCAGATTTGTATGCAAACCTCTTCTTTTCCCACATTGTGTTCAAAGGTCTTCCTGCTTTATGCAATTCTTTTAGGATTTGGGAGTGTGGTTGTGCGCAGTGTGGTGACCGTGTGTGGCCTATGAATGCATTGACATTTACTTTCGCCCTCACATCCACAAACACCTCCTAAGACCTTTTCATCAGTTCCCTCTGCCCTGCAAAGGATAAAACTACCGCACCTTCTCCACCACTGCGGCACCGCGCGTTTCACTCACTGACAATAAATGGCTTCCCCCCAAAAAATGTGTACACAATAGTCAGAGAGGGTGTTAACTTTGAATCATCAATCTCTTTGTACTTGCTCTGTTTATGGGCAGCACGTTGACCCTCTGCAAATTAGATTAAAACTGGGAAAAGTGAGCAAAAGTGAGAGCTTTTGTCACGGCTAAGACTATAAATCAGAGCAAAAGTGGAGTTTTCATTTTGTCGTAAATGTCGACAGCACTGTGGTGTTGGGGTGAACGCATGCAGTTCATGTATTTTATTGTGTTTTTGCGCCATCCTCTCACTTACACACCACCTCTTTGTGTTCTCTCTAATTTTTCATTTGCTACCCCGTCCTTCTGTCGTCCTGAGTTTCAATGACATCTGCAGAAACTAATAACGGATGCGTTCTTTTAAGTCACACAGACATGACAACAAGTAATTACATACATATTTACTGAAACTATTACAGATGCTTTTTTTATATATTATTTCTACCAGCTAATGCAGCAAATGTCTGAAGCAAATTATTCTCAATAACTGGGTTTTCCTATCCAAGCATTATGTAATGCCATATGAGCTAAAATGCTAGCTGCCATATATCCGTGAATCGAGGTGTTGAACTTGTGAATGCAAAGTTTTAAATTATCACATTTATTTTGTGCATATTCAAACTTCACTTAAATAGAGTTTTGAAATACATGGATAGGACTAGTGTCTGGGATTTAGCGGCATCTAGGGGTGAAGTGGCATATTGCAATCAACTACATTGGCCTCCAGGTAGCATAAACCCACAAGCTCTACAGGGTTTGTTTTGTCAGTTCTGTGCTATTATACAAACACAGCCGACTCCATGAAAGAGGACCTGCTCCTGGTGAAATTATAAAGGACTTATTCTAAGGGAAATGAAAACACAACGGCTCTTAATTTCAGGTGATAACAGACTAATGAAAACATGATACTGTCATATCTAGTTTGTGTTGATGGATCCTCCCTACATCCTGCAAAATGGACCTTTTGAAAATCCACAACAGAGATGAAGTTAATTTCTATTTTCATACAGTTTATGAGGGAATCTGTGGATATGTAGGAAAAATGCGTTATATGAGAAACACGGCATTCTCCACCACTGTTACCATGACCTTAAAACTCTTGTTGAACATGTTGATTCTGCCACTGAAACATCCATCAGTTCTGTTTTGCACTGAATGAATAAAATACATTAACACACACATACACACTTTAGTGTGGACCCTCAGACATAATGCATTCCCAAACCCCTTACCCTAAACATCACAACTAAATGCCTAACCCTTAACCCTTTGAATCACAGCCTACTACAACCATGTACACACTCACGTGGACTCACACACACACACACACACACACACACACATACACACATCCCCCTCCCTGTTGATGATCCAAGCAGAGGTTTCATGCCAGAGGAAACACTAGCCCTCACCAGCTGGACATGCTGACACTGATCAGGTCATCCACCCCCCCACACACAAGCACAGGTATTCACAGATTCACACACACTTCCATGTAAATCATATGCTGCATATGCACACTGACACACACACACACTTTCAGGCACACACGTGCATGAACATACAGCAAGCAGACATGACACGCATTAATAAAAAAGCAGCGTTTAAACCTTTTGTACCTCATACTTCACTGCACCTGTGTTGACACGGTTTCATTCAGATGAGGATAATGTGCTTTTTGAGCAGCAGTGGTAAAGTGAGTGTGGTACTGTGGTGCTCTCTGCTCTCCGTGTGTGTGTGTGTGTGAAGGCCACCAGGGACCTGAGTGAGTGTGACTGAATAGCTGCCACCTAACAACCACCACGCTGTCACCATGCAAACCTTGGGGACCTCATTATGTATAATAGCACAGTATTGTAAATATATGAGGTATAAACAGAGGCTTCTTGTTTATTTTCTCTACCGGGTTGTGGGGATTCAGTTAAATAAAGCGAGCAGCCATGACAGATATTCTACCACATGAACACTAACACCACAGTAATACTTAAAAAGAGGAATTCACTGGTAAACTGTTAAATGAGGATGTTTTATTTCGGTTTGCCAGGGAATTCTGTTGTTTTGTTCCCTGTTTCCTGTACATGACAGATGAAAGGTACATGGCATGAGTTTGAGATGAATACAAAAAAATAGAACAATTTCTCACAGTTTTCTCATGTGCACTGGATCGCCAGAAAATAGTAGTTGTTATTCACTCCCAGTTTTATATGCACCTGATGACCTAAGAAAATCCATATATTTTTTTAAAATCCTTTAATATTGACACAAGTTTAGGTTGTTTTGTAGTGTAGGCAGTTATGGAAAAGTGACCTTTTTATTGAAAGGACTTATACGTACAGCTGCTTAGTAGAATAGTCTCTTGACAGAAGTCAGAGGTTTACATTTCATTGAGGGTTATTGTGGAATTATTGCTCAATAACAACTTAAATATGTTGCCAACTCTTGCAGTGAAGGATTAGTCCTGAAACAAAGGAAGCAAGGCCCTGCCTCCAGTACCAGCATTTGGCAACAACATCCACTCGTAGCATACTACAGAAAACAATAATTATAAGCTTTCCAGTGAGAATACAAGCGAGTGTAAGCATGTAATTAACAACATGACTTGGAAGACAAAGGCAAAGTGTTTGTGTTGCTGACCCTGAAGGTACTTCTCTTTCTCCTGTTTCTGTCGGCCTCCTGAAAGTACTTCAGATTTAGATTTACTTAGAATGCCAAATACAATAAAAACGGAGGGATCTGTCTTAGTGGCACTGTTGCAGACTAAGTACCAGCACCCAGTGACACACATGCTACGCGGAAAATCAACCTCACATGCTGTATGAAGTTTCACATTGGTGAGCTGCGCCATAAATTTTACTGACCGCGTTTCTCTTCATCCCGAAACACTGTTTTGACTATGCAAAACAATGGGTGAAATTCAAGCACCACATAAGTCATATAAAACCCAAGAGCTGGTTTCCCTCGCATTGCTTTTCTCTCTGTTTCGATTCCAAGTCTGACCAGAGTTCTGGGTCTGATTTCAATCTCCAGATACTTTTGCAGCGGCCAAGGCTTTCAGTGTCACGGGGGAAAAAGCAAAAAAATAAAAAAATAAAATACTGTACAAAAAAACAACAACGTTGCACGACGTAATCAGATATGCCATGTGGCATTTTCCTCCAACTCACACACACACAGTCAGAAACACTTTCTCACTGACAGAAAAGCACTCGCGTGCACACGCGTGGACGCAGACACAAAGCACGCTCCAGTAGTCGCACACAAAGCGCACACAAACAGACACGTGTATGTGCAATAACACATGCACCGTCTCCCTGCTTGTACCAGAGAGTCATAGCCCTTTTCCGCAGACAATCCTTCACTGTTTCCTCCAGTCTCCTAATTGGCTTTACTCAGACCCAGCCCACAGACCTGAGTCAGAAACAATTAAAAACTCCATTTATATTCCTGCAGTGAGCACACAGGCTCCCACAGCATGTGACTGCACACATCAGCCCTCATCATCTGTATGTGATTTTAAACTTCGGGCCGTTCTCCGTATTTATTTGAAAGTGGCCAGACTTGAAAGCTGTGCGGGCTGAACAGAGCAAAAGCACTTTTTGATCACACACATAATCCTCGGCTCGTCCAACATCGCCTTTAAAATAAATATCAAATTCTGAAAATATTAGCTTTCTGAGCGGCCTGTTTATTGTTTGAGTTTTCTGAGGTTTAAATTGACTGGGAAAACACTTTTACAGTGCCATCAGTGAATCAAAGGCCTGAGATTTAAAAAAAAAAGAGGGGGGCCTGACAGAGGTAATAACCACATTTGATAAATAAACAATCCCCTCATCTCCATCCTTCATGCACCTCGCTGGATTGGCCAAAACCCTGCACAGGAATGGAGCTTTCCAGACGAGCAATTACCTTTGGCCCTAACCACCATTTTTAGAACATACCACAAATGTATGAGTAACCACATACCAGGGAAGAAGAAGAAGAAAAAAACCATGTCAACCAGCAAATCTCTATTTTAATCATGTAACCATATCCAGCGTGTAGCTATAGATCTTTATCAGCATCCACTTAGATTTTTATTTATAATGTGGGCAGCGGTGGACTGATTTAATGACAGGAGGGATCTAAAATAGGATGTGGCATCATTTGAATCAGGGAATTAAGATTAAACTGTCAGCATCCGAGTAGCGATGGCAATCAGAGACTTTGGTGTACTTTCTGAGTCTGTGTTGACACTTTATAAAATGAAACTTGATGCAAGGGGCTGATGGAAAACAAGGAAGTGATGACTGATTACATGTCAGAATGGATAAAATGATCATCACTGTAACTCTCTTAATGCATTTTGGGCCTCTACCCCAACCCCCACACCCTTGTGATAATGCTCGTGTTCTTTTTGAAGTCGGATTATTCACCAGACTTCTTGTGACATAATCATTCATTAAAAACGAGTTTGAATAAGTGAATCAAAAAAAGTTTAAGAAGAGAAAGTAACATAGACATAGATGAAATAAAAATGTTTGTGTGTGTGTGTGCACGTGTATGTAACGTCTATAATATACAAGGTGTTTTTGGAGATGAGCGTTGCGTGCCAGGAGCCACAGCAGGTGCAATGCATCTCTGGAGTTTCTTGTCCAAGTATGTGTTGGGAGGGAGGGAGGGAGGGGGCTGGGGGGGGTCGGTGTCTTCCACCCCCACCTCTTCATCTCAGCTTTCTCCACTTCTCCCTGCTGATGATATAAATAAAAACAGGCAACTCACCACAAAAGCAGCAGGGATCCTCTGGAGCAGCAAAGGAGACAGGGTTTTCCGGGTGACACTGAGAGGCTTAAGAGGCGCTGGTTTGAGATTCTCTGTGGTTATTTAGGGACACTCGAACGCAGCATGTGCGAGTCACTCCTGTATTGAGCAGTCGGATAGAGGTTGTAATATGGGACAACACAAGACTCTTTATGATTTCCAAGTCCTCATTCATTGCTTTAATTTAATGGTTATTCAAATTTCTGTTTGTTACCTTAGACTGAGCCGTTTATTATCATCAGGAACATTTGTACAGTTGCCTAGAAAGGACAACTCAAACACTAGATCCAGGGAGGACTTTTTATGTTTTGATGCTGCCTGACCTCCACCGTAATGTCTCATACACTTGGGTATTTAGTTCTTAGCAAGATGCGCCTTCACCCCTCGATATCACTAAATCCTCATCCTCAAATGACTGAATTATGCTGGTTTTGGCTCTTCTTCGGGTTAGGCACTACAATCTTAATGAGGCATTATTCTGAAAACAAACCGTTTCATCATACAACATGTATAGTTTTATTAACAGGATCAGGAATTTGGTATACAGAAGCAAAAATGAAAAGGCATAAAATACTAAAGATACTAAAATAGTGTTTATTACAGTTATGGAAGAGACTTTGTTTTTCCCAAAACTACATGCTTGACATAAAGGTTTAAAATGTCCGGTTTGCGGCAGACAACAGATCAAACAAGAAGGTCAAGAATCTGGCAAACAAACAGAACTGGCTGACACGAATGATACTGGCAGCAGGAAATCAGATTCATCAGATTCAAGGCAGACTGGAATAGTTGAACCCAACTCAAAGGCATGGTGGTCAGATTGTTAGCTTCCCTGGAGAAGGACCAAACGCTGAGTAGGTGCAGCAAGGCAAGCAGTTGATCTTGTAAAGAAGAGGGAAAACCTCAAGATGTCTGACACAAAATGGAAGAAACAAGACTGTAAAACAGAACTGCGGATGTGGCTGTGTCTTCAGCTAAAGGAGGAGGAAGAGACGCCATGACAGGTATTTGGCAAAGGCCATTTGTGCTGAGGAGAGCAGCAGGGTTTGGTCAATGATGACGCAAAGCCTCCACTGTTATGGTCCTGGACCAGAATCCTGTTTTGCATGGCAACATTACCTTTTTATGTATCACATAGTGTGCTTTCATTCTCTGCCTGAGAAACGGAGGCAGTGAGGAATCAAGACGCCTAAAGGCCAAAGTAATAGAATAAATGGCAAGATATTTTCAGCTTCTTTTCACTAGTGTTTCCGTTGTTGCAATGTATGTAGACACTATTTCAATAGATCTTTCAACATGATGAAAAGACAGGTTTGCTAGAAAACATGTAAGAAATAGCCTTTGCTTTGAATTTTTGGTGGACCTATCGGAAACCTAAAGCAGAAGCATAGCTCTTGCGGCATTGAGTAATGTATCTTTTTGTCTGCTGAGGAATGAATCCTTTGAAGGATGAAGACATATTTTACTCTGCTTCACCCCAGAATATCCACTCTGCCTGCAGGAGTCATGTTATGAACTGTAGGAGACCAGTACAGTAAAATCCCCTTCCTCCAGTCCTCCCATCCCACATATCTTCCACCATCTCCATTCCTCTTCTACCCCCCCCCACACACCATCTTTTCCCTCCTTATCCTCCCCGTTGCCCTCCTCTGTCTCCACTAGTAATGGATTACATGTCTCCTCTCAGCCTTTCCTCTCCTCAGTGAATCATGGGGCTGAAGCCAAGGGTGGACCTTGAGGGTGGGTGGGAACTCCAGCAGACCGTTGGGGAAACGCCAGATATTGGGTTTCTGTGTTCTTATAGCAACAGATATGATGTAGTGAGTGTGAATGTGGCCGTATAGTGGGGCCTCTCCACATCCCACACGTTCATAGCAGTGTGATGTGGATGTGGAAATGTGGGATATGCGAGGGAAGAGGCAGGAAGGGACAAGAAGGTGATGCTATAGCTTTGCTTGTACATATTGCTCCGTTAAAACCATGTGCACCTCATTTTGTATGTTTCAGTTTAAGATGTAAAAAAACTTTGGCTGATTTTTGGTTGGTTCATTTTGTCTACCTCTCTCTCTTTCTCTCAAGTCTTACTATGAGGTATCATGTGTACCGAAAGAGTGGCTGGTGAGGTTGTCTTCTGCTGTTTTTGTTGTTTTTTCCCTTTTTTGAACCATGTGTGGAAAAACCCCAGGAGATGGGCAAATTCTGAAAAACGTTGTCACTTTGACGCTCAGTTTGAAGTTCAGCAATTAGTCTTCACCATGTCTACATGGCGGAGTAAATATTTGTGTTCACGAGCGGTTGAACAGGTGTACCTAATAAAGTGGCTGGTGACTATCTTTTTAAATATGTAACTTTAGAACTATATAGTTCACTGGTGCAGAATTTCAATATTAAATACCCAGAAACATTAAAAACTAAAAACAAAAACAGTTTAATCAAAAACAACAAAATATAATTCGAACCTGAAACACCACAGAGGAAAAATTGTGAATGATCACATGTGGAATGAATTCTGAAATTACTGTTTGGATATCTTCGCATTATAATTAACATCAGAGCCTCCTGTCATGTCAGATGCTAATTATTTGTTTGGTCTATGAGCTATTGGTTGTGTCTGCAGTGGCAGGGACAGCAGAACTGTCTTCTGTCTTTGGCGAGGAGTCCTGCATGCGCATGTCAGAGCTTGATGCGGTGGATTTGTTGTGCGATGGGTGAAGTGTTGTTAGTTGTAACGGAGGAGTGAGGACAGCGGTGAAATCGAGCATAACTGCAGTTCATCTACTAACATCGTCCTCCCTTTTCATCCCAGTAAATCAGACTAGTCAGGGGCTTAAGTGTTTGATGCAGCCAAGGGACACAGCAGTCAGACAGTGCCGAGGAGGTGGAGGGAGGGAGGGAGCGAGCGAGCCAGCTGAGAAGACAGATAGAGTTGTTCCATTGCATGAAATACCCACACTGAGGCTCCACTGGGGTATGAAGCCTCTTTAGTTTTCCAATGGAATACTGAGCAATTTCTGCTTGAATATCATCAACAATATGACAACATCCATAACCTTTGAGAGTGGGCCAATAGTCCAAGTGATTCAATGTTTAAAAAAAAGAAATGAACATTGAGTGATGTTGATCATAGCGGTGGGGGTGAAACTGTGGAAAACTCCTAATATTACAAAATAAAATATTAGATTAGGCTTTCTGGATCCATCCAGAAGCAATAATACTAATTTTTGAAGTCCTATTTTTAAAATAGTTTTTTTTTGCCTGGTTTCACATGTGGAATTTGTTTGATTCACTCTGAGTTTGGCATGTTTGTTTCACGGAACCGTGTCTACCACTATTTACACTTATATACAACTCATTTGCAATAGTTTACGTGTTTTGCCAGAGTTGTTATTGCAATTGAATTAGATTTGTCATTAATGTAATCAAAATATGTGCTTCATTTGTATATCTGGCAAATCATGAAAGACCTTGAACATATCAAAAGGTTTACATACACTGGTGACAGCATTATTTCATTTTATGGTTATATTTTTGAGTTGAGAGACCAATCATAAACTGTTAATATAGCGAAAGTTCGGTGACCTCAGACATTTTAAGATATGTTTCTCTAACCGTTGCCTAAACTAACCACAGACTGGACTATGGATGTCATCTTCAATCTGTGGAGTGACAGTTTTGTATTTGTACACCTGCCATCCACGCCAAATGCCTCCTGGCAACTCTGCTGTGGCTAATAAATGTAGAGAAAACAGTTTAGTAGCATTTCAATGGAATTTCGAGAAAGCGCGATTGAAACGGGCTCTTAACTACCCCTGATCACACACATTAAGAACATTTGGAGAATTTCTTATGTGCAACACAGACTAAATCAGATTTACTGTTTTGATATTGTGATACCCCAGGCTTGAGGAAATTATGTAAATCATTGCAAATAGTTAAAAAGACATGCATAATCTCCAAAAAGGGTGTATAAATGCTACCAGTGTCTCTTGGAACATTGGTTCATCTATATAAATTGCATTTTCCAGCATCTCCACTTGTGTTGCTCTATGTGTGATTAAGGATGGATTCAGTATTCATTATTTGGCTCTGGATACTTCTGAGTTGGAGTCGGTCTGAAATCCCTGCGGTAAAATAACACACACAGTTTTATTACATAGTTTTTAAGTCAGACATCAACCCCTGTACTCCCTGAAATAGTTTCTATTTCAAAGACCGAAAGAGAGTTTGAGGCAATGGACCTGTTGGCAGGTCTTCAGATCACATTCATACAGAGCAGAGGAGTTTCTTTCTGTCAGCTAAGCATAAATTTTGTGGCAGAAGAAAGCCAAAATAATGACTTTATTATCATTGTTAATGTGCTGCGGCCAGCATGATGGGTCAAAGTGACACAGACATCATCCTCAGCTTGTGAGTTAAAACTTTATACGCTGATCAAAGCTTTTCATCGGTGTAATGATTTTTAAATTCCTCTCCACAGACAGCGGGAGTAAAAATTAATATTCCTTGCTTTGGACTGAATGCAAAAATGTACTATTGCTGTTTTGTACTTGTATTATTTATCTATACCATTTACACCTGGTGTATGATAACATGGTCGTCCCTTTGCATGCATGATGTGGTGTGAAGTCTCACATGGAAATGTATATAGATGTAGTGCAAGAAGCAAATATTAGTATAGTCAGGGAATGAAGAGAATGTGACACTGTAAGCTATTGGCACTCTTTATTGATATCATCAACCTGCACCTTGTTAATCCATGTTTCCACTGAGTGGAACGGTTTGGTTTGGTGTGGTTTCCATTAGGAATAGTACCAAAATAACCGGGCCCAACCATTCCAGTAATGTACGGGTGGAGCTAAACCCAAGACCGGCCACTCATTGGGCAACAGAAAGCATAGCTACCTTGTGACCAGTGCCCATAGTCTATTCTCATAAAGCTTGAAGTCTTGTTGAGATAAACAGCCACAAACTGAGCAGGAAAAAACAAACTGCTCCATTGTTGTCTGTCGTGCCCCCGCCTACTGAAGTGCGAGCCTGTCAGAGGGCTTTACCATTCCAGACCGTACCGAACTGTACCAAACTGAACTGTACCATAATGGAAACGCATCATCAGAGAAACTGCAGCCACAGCAACCAAAGAAGGTTGTCCACTTGGAAAAACACGCCCCAGGGGCAACACGCCCACTAACCATGACCCTACCCACCAACATTTTAGATGCACTTCCCTGTTTTCCAGGAGGCGTGTCTCTCCATGGGTGTGTACTTGACTTGTTATGCATTTGTGGTGATGCAAATCTTTGTGCCACCTGCAACTTATCTTGGTGGATGAACTCCCAATATTCCCTTAACAGCAGTTGATTTACTTGCAATATGTTATTTAACAGTGAAACAAATTCTACCACCAACGCTTACATCGCCTACTTGGCTGGTTTCTGTCTCATCCACAGGCCGTCTCTTCTCCCACTTGGCATTAACAAAACTCACCACGTTCCCTTGAAAACTTCAAATGGACAGAAACTGTTTGAAGTGCCAAAATCTCTGTAGAGTAGACCTCTTAATGAGCCCCGAGTTACCATTTGCACCTGACTCCTTACTATTTATTACTTATGGAACATGTGAATATGTAATTAGTTGACTTTCACAGTTGAGGGGAGCCACAGGCTTTCCATCAGAGAGATACGAGATGTTGCATCACCTGATCATGCCACGTAACCCCACTAAACCCCCTCTCCTCTTGAAAGAGTCTGATAAAGGACACGCGGTGTAGGTAGCAGCTGTCATTACATAATACGGTACACTGTCACTGGCATTATAAGAAGCTGTGCACAGCAGCACTGAATGTCCTGCCATCCGTGATGTCTCGTGCATAACTATACAGTATACTGTGCGTATCTGGTAATGCATAAAAATATGATGAAATTATACGTCAGAGTGATGTCCTGCTACACAAATTGGATGTTTCACAAGGATTCAAGAGGCAACAGAATACTTTCATGTCACCAGTGGCTCCAGGTGTCATTAATATTTGGTCACTGCAAGATAAAATACGCATTCCCTCTAACTTCTTACGTATTCGAATGACTCACACTGAGATATGCTTCATTAATCAATCAAGCAATTTTGGAAAAAATGCAAAAGTAAATGTGTGGTGGTTGTAAAGTGCTGCTTTGTCGTTCACAAAAGTTGCATTTGTAGTTGTATTTCACAAAAAGTCTCAGTATGCTTATGTCATGGTTTGAAATATTAAAGGAAAGCAGTGTCAGAAAAGGAGAAATGCCGTGTTGAAATAAAGTGGAGGCACTTTTACAGCTTTTTCAGTGTCTCTGGAAGGCAATAAATTGAATGGTAATGAATTGTGCGCTCCAACTTTACTTTCTTTTGCAAAGACATGCACCTTTTTACGAGGCAAACACTTTATCCCCTTCATTTCCTGGATTAACTGGCATGCGCGTTAAAAGTCTTGGCTTTATGTCAGTGACTGACAGAAATGAAATTAACTAAACAGAGTTAGATTTGTTACGCATGTCCTCTAGAATCCAAACAAATAAAAAATCCATTGGAGTAGATTTGCATTTGTGTGAATGCACTCTTTGAGATTAGATGCGAGCGTCGTGCTAATGTTGTGCTCAGCTTCTTAAGAGTGACCAACAAAGAGTCTGAAAAGTTTTCAGTAATAAAAGACTCGATTGCTAGTTCTTTTTTTTTAACTGTACAAAAAAAACATTATAATAGAGAAAAGAATGAAACAAAAAAAGAAAGATTTGTATCAGCTGTGCCTCACCAGGACAGTGAGTGAGCAATGGTTTTAGATTTCCCTCTGACCACCAAAGCCTTCTTACAGTCTCACTGTGAAGAATGAGCAGTGTGTGAAGCTCTGATGTTTCATATTTGCTGCGATTGGTTAAAGAGACAGATGTGAAGTCCATGAAGTGTTGAAAGGAGAAACCCATCTTGTCTGTCTCTGTCTCTCCTGCCTTCCTCCACTCACTGTTAGAAATCGTCTTCACACTCTTCCTCCACGTCTTCCACACGGTGATCCTGCTGTCATCTTCAGTATCTTCAGTTCTCCTATGGTCTGCACACACACACGTTTGCGCAGTATTCGTAGTAAGGACACTTCATAGACATAATACCTAACCCTAACCCTTACCCTAACATTTACCTTAACCCAATTCTAACACTAACCCCAAGTCTTAACCTTCAAAAAACCCTTTAAAGTAACACAGAAAATTTTCAGTAGAGCTAATGGTTACCTGTTACGTAAATGTCTTACATTATCATTATGTCTTACATCTCCATACATGGAGTTTTTCCTCCTCACTTCACCATAATAATTAATTATAATGATAATACACACCCAAGGACAGTGTATATTAAAATCATAGGACAACAGCGAATAAAAAGTTATATGAAACAATACACAAATAAAATGAATACATTTTATAGAGGGGCAGTGTGCAGTTGGTTAATAGGTTGTAAGCCGAACAGCTGAAATGTCTTTTACACAAAGGAATGTCTTTTTGTGGACATCAATGTATGTCCGCTCTGACCCCTGAGAAATACGGATACAACTGATGGTGATATATATGATAAATGTATTATAGGATGTCATAAAAGCTTTAATCTCTGTCTGTTGCTGCCACACTTTAATTAACCAAAAAGGTTCAATGTTATTAACAAAGCAGGCGGCGGGACAGTTATGTCTGTGAATGTGGATGTGCATGAACCCTATGTAACACCGAGTATAATACGCTTCTCCAATGTTTTGACTCTAAAGGTCATTGTACATATTTGACATATTTTTCCTCAGCCTCTCTTTAGTATTCTGAAGCCCTTCGGGCTTTAATGTAGAAAAGATGACTCTGGTCTGAGTGTGAAGTGTGAGTGTTTGATTGAAACAAGGTGGCAGCCACTTGTTTTACCTCCTGAAAGGCATCACAGTCCAAATTCACAACTAATTTGACTAATCAGAGTCTGGCCTGTCAAAATGGCTTCCAAAGCCAGCGCAGTCAGAAAAATATGTCCCTAACGACATTTTACACATAATAAAGTTTCTCTTGGACACCGTTCACCACTGCAGGGAGCCGCTCTGAGAAATTGACATGACTTTTACAAGGCCCAGGGTAGTCGCCCTTCTCTAAACTGCTTTCACCTGGAGTGAAACTCGCAGTGAAGTTGGCAAATAACCCCTGCACACAGTAACTGTCAGTGTCAGTGTATTATCGCTGATGGGTAGTTACTGGTGAGGAAATAGGATATTGATGCAGCCGTGTGTGCTGTCTGATGAATTGTAGATGCACTGTGAGCACTATGGGAGATGCAGTTGTTATTACATTATTCATATTTAGCAATTTATCTGATAATCTGTGGAGAAATTCATATGGCGTTTTACATCTTTGCAGCATAAGTGAATTTAAGGTTGAGCTGAAAACCTATGCAGGAAAATCAATGTGACAGCTGCAACTTGTTTTGCTCTGTGAATGTCTAAATAACACCAATAGGAACCTGAATAAATTCATATTGCATTTTAGAGCTACAGTATATGATAAAAACATGTTAACCTTTGGCCCCTGAATTTCACACACATTCTGGAGGCGGTGTCCATATCTGACATGAGGATTTAGTGGAGGCAAGAATGGATAATGTTACTTCTTTCAGCATCAGTATGTGATTGTGTCTGCTTTACAGGTGTCTATGGAGATTGTTATGTGTGCTGCAGTGTAACTGCAATAATGATCCCAATCCTAAGAAGTGCTAAGAAGAAAACTGCAGACGGAGAAAGAGCAAGAGTGAAAGTGACAGAAGGAAGGAATCGAGTGCACGTGAAAATTGACCCCCCAAAAAGCTGCCATTGTCGATGATAGATTCCTCCCTAATCGAAACAGTTTGCCCAGTCGCCCAGCTGGGCTTCATGTGCTTTTGATTACTCTCCGCCATTTAGTTCCACAAAATTACATGCTGCCTAATGGCCTTTTAATGGTTATAGGTTTCTCTGCTCTTTAATGAGCCTGCACCAGTTGGTTGCTAATGCCCTATGGAAATTTGGCAAGCGTCCAGTGTGGTTAAGTATATTTCCCTCCAGTTTACAACTTTGTTGTGTGAAATCACAAACAAGGAGGCTGGGTGTGAGGTGTGAAAATGTGGCTCTTGCTTCTCCCGTTGGCTTGTTGTGTTTTAGTATGGGAATGATCCACACACACAGCTCCATAATTGTGCTATTAGGCGTCGGATTGTTTGCACTCTCATGCTCCCTGTAATTTTTCGGAGGTGATAATGTGGCAACTGTTCCGTCTTTACACACATGGGCAACACACACACACGTTCGCCTGACTCATACAACACGGGCTACACAACGGTAAACATTAAGGATTTCTAAACATTTCTTACGACTTTGTAACGAGACACGTAAACAGCGGGAAGGTCTCAGACGTCTGCGTGGATCGAGTGGTCAAGGTGAGAGAGTCCACTCCCTGATCTGACCTTAATCATCAACACAGCCATTACTAATGTGTTTGTGTGATTTTATCTCTACGGCACGTCTGTTTTTGTGTCCTTGTGCATGTGTGTTAGCGTTTCTGTGTGTGTTTGTATCTTAATGGGGACGTTAGCAGCTGCTTTTTGATGAGTGCCTGTTTACCGGACCTAATTAGGCAGAAAACAGCCACACATCTCCCCTGCTAAAGTAGGGCCCAAAACAGATGGCCTGAGGACCCAAGAGGCCGCCTGACACCTTGCCCACCCTGGATGGTCACTCAGCAGCCAGTTTGAAAAAAAAAAAATATATATATATAAAAGGCCTGTGTCCCTGTCAACACCATCCCACTTAAAACAAGGTCATTATCATTATGATAAAAAGTGATTTGTCAGGACACTGTCACAAACCTCTCAGGCTGCATCCTTACTGCTCCATTTACATTTAAAAAACGTGCAAATTACACTCCAGATATGCCTGTCAATCACACTACTGCAGCATTTTAGTGCACTTAAAGTGAAGTGTTTTTATTTGACCGGGCAAGAACTGAGACCTTTGGAAAAAAAACGACACATTTACCCACATTCACTTCCTGATTGGTGAATGTGGACATGTCGAGTGGATGAACACTAACTTTCAGTTTCATCTCATCGTCAGTACTGTCCACCATTCTTATATCTCATTTGTCAGACTCTCTGAAAAGCAGAGGAGGAAAGAGAGAATCCACTTCCTGTGTACAACATCCTGCACATGCACAGTGCCACATGATCACAAAATGGCGTATTATGGCTGAGAAGCTGCAGGAACCTAATGGGCAGAGTTGGGTCATCAGGTAAACCTGGTTTGGTTACACTATATAAGCTGGTGGCATGCAGCCAGTCCCTCTCTCCCTCTGACATCCAAGGCATTTGATTTTGTGTTCTCATGCTTAGGTTTCATTTACAGTACTACAAAATAAATGTATTTGTTGTAAAACTTACATTGCTTTGTCCTGCCTTCAGCTTGATGGGTAAACCTTTTTTGTCCAAGGCCACTGGGTACAACTTACATAGTGCATATTTCTATTTAAAAGTCATACGGCTGAATGTCTGGTTTTTGTCTGACACCATTTGCTCATCTCTTGGGGTTATTCCCCCACTTTAAGCCTTTCTTCAGAATATGACAGGTCTTGGGCAAAAACAAACTGCCAGATTGCCTCAAGGAGGAACTCTCGGATACTTTGTTATGCTTCATATTGCTTTATCTGTCTGGAGTCTGACAGAGGCTTACCTGAGGGGACATGCAGGACTTCTGCTGACACTAAACGGATCACGGGAGCAGCTTGCTACATGCCTCTCTGATGAAGACATCACTGCAAAGTTATGCACAGGGAGAGATGAATCGTCAGACTGCAGGCACTGTCATGTTTTAAAGAGGTTTAACTATTACAGGGGTTCGCCAGAGAGGCACTCGTGGACTGCTGTTCACTGTGTAATTCCTCTAGTGGTTTTTATACTGAAATAGTGCGGCTTATATTAATGCTGCAGCTTCGAGCACCGCACGTCACTTACGGCACAACTCCTACTGCTAGTTTCAGCACTTTTACAAGGCTGAAGTGCTACTACATCGACTTACTATTATACTCCCTGGTCAAGGGACTATAGCTATAAACTTATTTTTATTTTATATATCCAGAAAATAATATGTTTAATGTTTTATATAAGTCTTTTGGTCTAATTTTTAGTATCAATGAGACATTTGTCTCACAGTCTCAGTCCTGTGGTGCAGGTGAGTCATCACCTTCTCTGCAAATGTCAAAGTGCTGCATGATCCTGTGTGTGTGTGTGTGTGTGTGTGTGTGTGTGTGCGCGTGCGTGCACGTGTGAGAGAGAGAGAAAGAGGGAGAGAGAGAGAGAGAGAATACTACTCTAGAGGGCAGCAAGAGACCGTTTAGCCATGGCTCCAGCATTTTTGCAATGGGGTGGCCAAGGGGGTGTCAACTGTTATGTGAGGGTAACAACCTATTTTTGTATGTGTCCATAAGTCACAAACCTTTTTTTGTGTGATAGTTGTATGAAGAGACCACTTTAGACACAACCTGTGGCCCAACATCAGCCCAGGTCAGCAGAAGCTCATGATCTTATGATGAAGCATTCATGACAGTTGAAAAACAAAGAAAAAAACTCTTTCACCTGAAGACTGACTGAATCTCAACTCAGTTGTATAAGAAGGTCAAAATAGACAAGCAAAAATATGAATTTATTTTTATTAATTTTAATAAATTAGAATGAATATTATACTTTGGTTTAAGAATGTATGTTACTGTAATAAAAACACAGTAAAACAGCAGCGTATATACATCTGTCTGTATGTGATTAGTCTGTATGTGATTAAAGACCAACATTTATTATTAGTCCATCAAAATCACCTTTACGTACGTGTGGCATTTTACAGCATGTATGATAATAAGGGCTGAACTTGATGACAGGACTGTCCGCTGTCATCACAGTCCCAGAGTAGACCGAGGGCTAGAAACCTGACTCTGCTGTTTGTGAGTCCAGGGACGAACAAGCAGGATTAGTCCAGGAATGGTAACGCCGCCGAACATTGTGAACCCGTACAAACAGTCTTTGAATCTGTATCCCCTGACGACAACATGTAATGTTTTAGCATTATGTTCCGACACTGTGTGTGTGTCATAAATCACCATATCAAAGAGGCATGGAATGGCATTTTGGTCACATCAGGCCTTGTCAGACTCTTGGTGAGTTACAGCGACACATGAAGCTAATGGCATATGAGCATATGCTTGTTTTAATGGCCAATGGGCTGTTGGAAGCCCTCACTCGCATGGGACAGCTATTGTTTTTAATTTTTAAAGAAATCATATTTTGGAAATGTCTAACATCTGTTCAATTACTGTTCATAGGCAGTAAAGTGGCATTTCTGCAAATGTAAAGTCATACGCGGAGCACAATAAAGTGCAAAAATAGCAAAACTACTGCTTGGTAATAAAATAAAATCCCTCCTCTGTTTATTAACATTTAGCTCAGCGTACAAAAAAATGAGATTAATTCCATTGTGACCTTTGTGTAAATGATGCCAATGTTGCCGCAGCCCTCTCACAAGTGCAAAGAATTTGGGAGTAAAATAGGTTAATGACACATGTCGAGACAACAGTCGCAGTTTGGCAAACGCCATCACCATAAACAGGGTGATCAGTGTGTAAATGTCACCAGTCTTGGGAACTGCACAGGGCTTTTAATTTGCTAGCTTTTATGACCTATCAGAGAGACAAGATGCCAGTTATGTGCTGCCAAATCCACTCGACATGCCCAAATGGCCCTTGACCTTTTATGCCCAAGTTTACAGCATGCAAAACCCGCTCATATGGCCCATACACGTGCAGCATACAGTAGGCCATTACTTAACGTGTCATGAATATATGACCTGTCAAAGGCCAATGAGGGTCCCTCAGTCTAAGATTCAGCGCTATTAACAGAGCGAGAATAAAGAAGGTGTTTGGAGAGCCGTGGAAAGCACATAACTTTGTGTTTTCAGAGCCAGTGTTTGCATTTCACTGGACTTTATTTAAGTGTATTTACATATGTGCTGCTGAAATATATCATAGAGAGTTTTAAACCAAGAGGTGTCGCCCGTAAGAATCTGAACTCCCATTCTTCAAACCTTGAGATTTGCAATTTGACCTGTGCCGTGATGATGCAGCCAGAAATGTACAGGCGTCACCAGCAACCTTGCTCCTATTGGACAATAGCAGTTTAGTCAGTGTCCACTCATATGTGCCATGCTTTATTGTCTATTTTATTGTCTAAATAGTTTTAAAAAATTGACATCATATCAATTAAAGAAGACTGAAAACTAGCAATTGGACACCCCTCTATAAATATTTCTATAAAGACATATTGGCACCGTGAGTTTCTTCCCGTCTGTTTTTCACACTCGGATATTTACACAGTTGTTAAAATGAATGAAAAATGGTGAATTAATATTGTAGAATTGGACAAAGTACCTGCTGAGAGGCTATTACTGTCGAGCACACGCACAATCTTTATTTCATTTTACAGGCACAAATTGAGCAGAGTCAAGCAGAACAATGGGATTATGTCATATTTATTCACACACATGTACGTTAGGCACATGAATAAAAAGCAAATATGTCAGATCTAATTTCAGGAGCATCAGTGCACAGCGGCAAATTTCTTGGATACCCTTATGCTTACGCTCAGGGCTCCGTTATTAAATAATAGATCTTAGCAGCCCCGAGCTCTGATTGTACATCTTTTCTCAATTTGATTTGACAAGTTGCCCTGCTAAGTTTAGATTCTGTGTAATCAGATCTTACTAACCTTGTTACATACTTGTAGATGAGCCGAGGTACATCCTTCGTCCTGTAACAGTCAAGGCAACTCTTAAAGCTAATATTAGTTTACTTCAGTTGATGGCTTCCTTTCTAGGAGAACAGATGAAGCCATTAGTTTGATGGGTTGAAATCACAATTTAGCCACGTAGCTTAAAGGAAGTTTGAATAAAAATTCTGTTTATCGAGAGCAAGTAGTTACTCACCCCTTCGTTTTCATTTTAAGTTAAATTAAGTAAAGTCTGACTTGATGACAGGGTCATAATAAATAATAGGTCGTCTTTGCATATTGACGCATCCTTTTTCAGTTGTAGATCTGTACGCATCTGTACAATGTGCATTAACTTGCTTGGGACTGTGTTGTTCTATACATGATGCCATCATGTTTTTGCATGTTCTCAGAACGAAGACACACCAGACACCGACACCTTGTCTTTTAAGAGAGTCTCCTTATTTAGCATGATGCTTGCCGCGATGGATTTATGGGCCGAATGCTGTCTGTCTGAATCACCCCTTTTAGTTGGAAGGGCCATTAACAGCTAATGCTATCCCGTGCTAAACTGTGCAGGAGGTAATGAAACCTCCGAGTCACGACACTTATCCCCCTCTGCAGTTACAGCCCCAACATGGCTGCCAGCGCGGCATCATATAGCCTGGGAGGAAATGGAGACAGTGTGAAATATCAGGGTCACAGTGTCTGCTCACAGAAAGCGGCGGGGTTTGAACGTCACCATCGCATTCTTTAGTAGAGGGTGCTCAAGCCGTGACCCAGCCAGGTGTACACCTGGCACTGTGCTCCATCATGCCAGGGAGTGTAGTCGGTCTGCTTACACACATTGACTTTGGGCACATGGAGCTGTAAAGTGAACACAGTGACAGACGCTGGTCTCTCTGCAGTGTCAGTGCTGCGGCAGGAAAAATAGTTGGAGGATATGATAACAACATTCTTAAGAATGCAAAGCTGTGAAGTCTTTTATGGAGGATGGCACAGCCTGTAAAATGACCAGTTCTGTGACTGAGGTCCAAGCCACCTACGACCAGTTGAAACTGGTCACTGCTCTTTTTTTGATGACCTGAAACAAATAGACACAGTGGCTGCAAAAACAATTCCATTTGATTGCAAGTATAAAGGATAATTAGCCTAATTCTCACTTTAAAATTATAATTTACCTGAGGAGTTAATGGACCCACTGAAAGTAAAAGAGACAATAAAGTACAGCACATATGAGTGGACATCAGTGTTATTGACAGCTGCGTTTCCATCATGGCACAGTTCAGTTTGGTACAGTACGGTACGGTTTGGAATGGTAAAGCCCTCGGTCAGGCTTGCGCTTCGACTCACTTGGTAGGCGGGGTGTACTCTGTGTCAGTGAGATTCAGAGCATGACTTTATACTGGTGCAAATAAATAGTTACCATAACTTGGTGATAATTATTTGTCCAGTTCTTCTACTCGATGTCAGTCAATATCAGGCTACCAACAGCTTAGAACGACAGGGAGGAGCAGATGTAAAATTTAAATGATTAATAATAATAATTAATATTAAGGCCATCTTTAGATAGTATTTATTTACAGACTTTTGTTTCTTAGGTTTCTGGGAAAGATATCTAAACAAGTAAACTGAACCTAAAGTGTGCTGATGCTTTTTCTCCCATTTTGTTTTTACAATTTACAAATCATCTTATGATCTTATGAATCTCCCACTTAATTCAAGCAAGGAATCAAAATGTATCTATTAAGTAGTACAATAAACTTTATTTATATCATTTTCAAAGGAAGACATTGAGTGCTAAAACCATCCACTTGTGTACAAGCCATGAACAGAAAATAATTTTTTTTCCGGAGAGTGGTTAAAATATAATATTTAACAAAGATTATTATGATTAATCAAACCACCTGCAGAGTTTGACAGATTAAAACCCTGTAAGATTAAAAACTTCTCCATTATGACATAGTCCTGCTGGCTCAGCAGGTTTAGTGGTCAGCAGAGGTGTTAAAGAGGCGAGGCAGATCTGTGCCGGCGTGAGTTACATGAGCTCCGGTACTTAGTGCGACTGAGGATTTGGATGAAAGTTCGAGCAAAGTGATCCTGAGCAAGGCTGTTGACTCAGGATGGATTTGTGACACAGAAAGTTGTTTATACAGCACACGTTCTAGTGCTGGTTCATGATGTCCACACTCACTAACTCACTGCTTCGATCAGTGTAATTTCACCAACATAGTAATTATTGTTTTTAATGAGATGTTCACTATTTGGCAAAATGTTCTTTTCTTTTCTTAGTTTCTGTAAGTACTTAGCCACCAAACTTGCCCTATCTTCTATTCTTTGGTTGTAATCTCTCTTATCCAGCTATTCCTTCCAAGGGATTGTATTAATATTTCATTTTTATTATTTTATTAATTTATTTATAACTCTGCCTCTGGTGTTTCTTCATTTGCAAACTGAGATGATCTTACGTCCGCTCCTCTTTGTGCGCTTGTGATCTCATTGTGTGTGTGTGTCTTTGTCTTCATGTGAAGCAGTTGCGTGTTACGTTTTTGTAAATATGAAAAATGCTTTGCACCCACCGGGAAGCAGCTACAGCAAACATACGGAACATAATAGGAATCCAGATTTAAGTCCAAATACTGGATGGGATCTGTTTCACATAGGACCTGGAAGAGCTTAGCACAAGTCGACTTTGTCATGAGTCGACTTCGTCAGCTTCTTCATCACTATGTGTTGTACTTTGGCACAAGGTGACAGTGAGGCAGGTGGCAGGAAGTCATTTCAGCTCCTATCCCTAAACCCCCATAAACACACACACACACACACACACACACACACACACACACACACACACATACGCAATCTTCAATATATGCTGATTACTGCTCACTGTGTGTCAGCGTATCCCAGCATGCATTGTGGATGTTTAAAATAGGCCCCTTCACAGCTGGCCCTGGCTGCAGGCATGGAATGGGGGGGAGGAGCAGATAACCAGCTAGTTCCTGTTTGCAAACACTCCTGCCATCGCTGGCCTGTGTTTGTCATGAGCTGTCTTTCTGGACTGATGCATGCAGAACCACGCTTCAGGTTCCCTGGCAGTGATCAAGGACAGACGCTGGCTCAACGATCAGGGGAAATAGCCAGCCTTCGTCATATGCTTGCAATGTTGCACCTGTCTAATAGTTATACGACCCCATTGATTCGCATGCACGCATTTGTTACAGTAAAAGCTACTGAAACTCCAGGGTACCTCTTGTTGAGTAATTAATTTGCTTGTCATCTAATGAAAGATGTGAGACTGGCCCCTCTTCGGGTGTCCCACTGGGAGGCAGTGTACACTGTAGTTTCATTAGGTGGATTCTTCTCACTGTAATGGGTGAATAATTATTATGTCTCACTTGACTTATTCTGTAAATATGAAATCATCTATGTTTTCAACCTTTGGAACACTTCGTAGCCTTGTCCATTTAGCCACAGGCTTAAAACCTGAGCCTCTGTGGGTAACTAAAAACAGAGACAAATAATTTGCAAATCTGCTGCTTTATTTGCTGCCTTCATTCACTCAAACTAAAAGTTCTATTTTCTCAGTTCCCTTTGGGAATTTCTGATTTCCCAGTGTCCCCAAACGGTAATAACATAAACACTGTAGCACTGAGTGGAGAAAAGATTTTAACATATTTGCTGCAACAGATGTGGTCAAATATAGCAAGTGACTTCAGCAAAGGAGACATTTTGTTTAAGGTCAAGAAATTTCAATGGAATAATTAAAATAAATCTTGAGTTGAACTCACATTAACCTCGGCATGGTTTTGGTTTCAACTCTCCGGGCCCTGAGGATGGAGGCCCTCCTACTGATTTATATCATCCTCCTCTTTGCCTGGACTGAAGATATGAGGGGAAAATTACACAGTTTCACTAAAAATACTGTAAATTAAGTGCCCTCCCATTTTCCAGTGGGGGAAAATCTTTTCTCCTTACTTCAAAACTTCCATTAGTTTTGCTGTAAATCTCCCAACAACAGATTAGATCAGCAGCAGCTGGAGGGATGGCTGTTCTGGTCGGCTTTTTAGCCTTTTTACTGACAAAAAAATGTAGCATCATAAAGTCTTCCTCTATAGAATCCATTGTGAGACACTGAATTTTCATTCCCTCATGCTTAAATGATGCTATAACATCGCTCACTCATTCTGTCCTATTATATTGTCTTATTTGAAGCGTTGGCAGTCAACGGTAGTCATTGCGTTCTCATTCATTTGCATGCAGATGCGCACATGGGGGTCCGTCACAGACGTGGCTGTGGTGGATACAGAAACTGTGACTATAGGTTTGCATAACTTTTGAAATCTATCTATAAATCCAAGGAATGTCTGTGTGTCAGACTGTTAGGCCTTGTTTAGACTGCAGCCCAAATCAGACTATTAACCATATCCAGATTGTATCTAGCTTCATTTTTTTGGCAGTCTGGACAGCTAAAAAAAACCCACATGAGAAGCTGAATCAAACCATATATGGAGGTGGTTTCGATATGCGACTCTGATCAGATTTTTACAGATCCATTTCCAGATCCAGATTTCAAAATGTCTTCTGCGTCAGCACGACTCAAACGACAACAACAACGATGTTGAAATGAATGTTGAAGAAATGTCATTACGGATGCACGCAGATCAGATCTGATCATTTGCTATATGTAATGTGAACAGTTGGTCGGGAAGATCAGATTCTTATCGGATATCCTTAAAAATCTGATTTGGGCTGCACTCTAAACAAGGCCTTAACACTTGACAGGCTTCAAACATGATTTACTGAGGGCACCACTGTGTGCAGTGCTGACTTAGACATTGTTTGGATGAGAAATGCAAGAGTGAACGTAGAAATGAGACAAATGAAAGAGCCACTTCTGCCCCCTATCTCGCTCTCTCACACACACACTGTTAAACACACATCTGTCACACATCCAAACTTGGCAGTGTCAGTGTGTGCAGTACCGACTTTAAAGTAGTTTGGATTAGAAAAGGAAATAATAAATAATAAACTGCTTATTTATGTGTAAGCATGTTGACACTAGTACTATCATTCATCTAGTATGGTGTTGCAGATAAGAGTGATGTAAGTCTAATCTAAATGTTCGTGTGAACAGAAATCTCAAGACATACAGGAAGTCAGTTTGCTTAGATTTCATGGCAATAAAGTGCTTCAAACCTACAGCGGTGGGAACCTGCTGCCATTTTGAGCCATCGGCGGGCAAATTAGTTCAAATGAAATAAAAACTTGACTGCTTTTCACGTTCCAGTGATCACAAAGAGCAGTTCAAAACAAATGTCACTCTGCATAAAACTACTAGCTGAATGTGGAAGGGGCAAATGTAAAATACAGTTCAGCCACCTTTTGACATGTCTGTACGAGTGTTTAAATCAGCTGTGTTTATCTTTCGCGGGCCACACTGATGTGGTCAGAGACAAGTCTGTGGAGAAGTCAGCTCCTGTGATTGCTGTGTGCTGATGTAAACGCTGCTCTGTGGGTTCATGTTTCAGACCTGAAGGCCAGAGTGGCAGCACTCTGTGAAACATAGGCACAGTCACACACCGACACAACGCGGAGGAGTGTACATCTTCATGGATAAACCAAGGAGGATTTGGAGGCCACGGGTTTAAAAAGTTTAAATGTCAAGCAATCAATTAAAATTTGCCAAATTATAAGAGAAGGAAGGAATAAAACTCATAAAATCGAATAAATAAGGCACAGGCGCAGCTAAAGAGTACAGTGTAATGAGGAATGGAATTGGGATTCAACATATTTTGTGAGAGTTGCAAATGAGGCAATGAATCAACAATTCATCCAACATTGTGTTGCTTTAAGTGTAGGACATTGTTCCTCTCCACCTGAAGAATGTACCGGCTAAGACAATAATTCTGTTTGTCCTTCAGACACATTAGTCCGACTAAAATCGAGCTAGTCATAGTTGGACTAACATACCTGGATAATCAGATTCATGATCTGATCACTCCTGGAGTCGGACTTGGCGTTCTGCGCATGCATAAAAATGTCCTCCTCCGGTCTTTGACCAGGAAGTAGAAGGAGACGACGTATAAACGACACAATGGCACCGGCTAGAGCCAAAGCTATGGAGAAGAGCCACTTTTGGACTGACGTACAGAACACGTACAGCACGATCCATCACACAGTCAATCTCGCCATTCACTGTTTGTTTGTCTGCAACATAAAGGTCAACAGGAAACCCGGCTATAGAGAGATACAGCACCACCTATGGAGGCGGAGTCAGCATGTATGCTCAGACCCTGCAAGTCGTCCAGTTGCCTGTCTTAGTCGGACTACGGCTCTAGATCCGTGCATGTAAACGTACCGACTGGAACTGAGCTAAGAAAGAAAATGTTTTAGAGTGGTGTGCAATTTGCATATCAATACATTTCCTTGATTTACAGCCAGTACCTTACTTTGCCTGTGATGTTTTTGAAGGGAAATATGTGGTCAGAAGGCGATGTGGAATTTAATGGTTTTGACTTTCGTACATTAGCACTTATTCCTCGTTCATCACAGGGAGTGTGCATGCTGCAGTCACAGGAACAGCCACCACTAGCATTTAGTAACACAATTTACCTTTGCCACTCTGCATGCAGAGTCTATTTGTCACTTTAATCTTCCCTCAGTCACTTTAATGCACATCGCTGTGGACGGAGGCAGTCTGTCAACTTGGGGCTCTAACAAGAGTTAGGTGAACATTCTTTACTAAGATGCATGGACACCCATGCACATTTGCATGCACGGGTACAGATATTGACCATTTCACGCACGCACGCACGCACACACACACACACACCTACAAACATAAATAACGACAAGCACAAGAGACAAAGAGTGATAACTCTTCTCTAATGCAACCATAGCAGAGAGTCATGAACTCACAGCCACACTTTAACAATGATGCACGGTAGTGTAGTGTATGCATGTTTTATGAATATTTAGCAAATGTATGGCTTGGACACAGCCTGACCGAGGGCTTTACCATTCCAAACCATACCGTACTATACCAAACTGAACAGTAGCATGATGATGGAAACTTTATATGTGGCTTTATATGTGCAACGGTGTTTCTTTACAGAGGCCTTCATCTCGTTTCTGCAACAACCCAAGCAGTACAAAATAAAAACAGCCAGAGTTACACAGTTTGTGTTTCACTTTTTTTAAGTGCAAGCTTACGACACAAACAAAGAATGACATATTTGCGGGTATGTGAAGGACAAAGGGAGATGTGAGTGGAAGAGAGTTTGCTCTGGTCTGCAGTTAGATGTCAGTCGCATCTTTTAAAGGTGCCCACTGGAAATCTGTTAAAAGACTCTTTCCTGTTTTTAAGAGGCAGTATTGATTTGTGGTGATACAGTGTGGCCATTCAAAAGCCATATGCAAATGAAGTGGATGATGTACACGGCTTATAAAAGCCCACAACAGTACAGTTTGCAAAATACTACGGATTGTTTTTTTCTAATCATAATTTAGCATGTGCGTGTAATCAACACAGTTGTAAAACACAGTTGTTTATGTCACACGTTTTGACCTTCAGTCCTCGCCAGGCCGGTGCTGATTACAGCTGTTCCAGGAGTTTCTCAGTTCAGGTCAGGCTGCTCTGCTCATTCTGCTGTCTCCCTCTCTTTGATTTCCTGTCTGGGACCAGGAGTCAGTGATGATTTTCACCAGGCTCTCAGTCATATAAATCAAGCAGGAAAGCCCAGACACAAGGACTATAGCGCTACAACCACTGACAGCACAAGGAGCATTTGCAGCACAGAGGAATCATGTGACTTGGGGTCAACGGATGATGTTGTAAATTTGGAGAATCCCCTTCACTCCCTCGGTTTGGCAAAGTCGGAAAGGGAGTAACTGGCAACGAAGAAACTATCTGATGTATATGGACGTCGTGTATATCTTTATGTTGAATATGTCTGTAAAAGAGCAGCAGTGTCCCTTTAAGGGGTCGTTTGATTTGTGTGTGCTAGCCTTGATCGAGGGCCTTTTTGGGCAGGTGTAGCAAGTGGGCCGGAGCTGGAACAGCTGCGCTAGGATCAAGGGAGAGCAAGACTGGTAGAGGGAGATATATGAGTAAAGTGGAAAGAGAGAGAGAGAGAGGTGGGGGGTGTTGGTGGAGGGGTTTCCTCTGAGCTGCAGCCATGCTATGTCCATCTCTCATAAATTTAAATCCCAGAGAGTAAGCAGATAGCATTTGCATTTCATTCACAGGTCCTTCTCACTGTGCTGCCTCTCTCTACACAACACCTCTCCCCAAGTGCTGTTTATTTTCAGCCTTCAACATACTGTGAAGGCCTGTGAAGTAATTATTTTACAAAGTTACACCTCTGCTGTCACGAGTGACCACAGTTGGACCTCCATTTAAAAAAAAAAAAACCCATGCCATTAAAAAGTACCTTCTGCATGAGAAATAGACGGAAGGCGGACAGAGGGCATTTGACACAAGACACCATTTGACAACAGTTTATGCTCAATGCCAAACAAATAGTATTACTATTTAATTAATAAAAAACTGTATTTCTAATGGTGGTTTGAAGTTGTTTGAGGCACACTAATGTGTAAAAATCCAGTGCTGCTGTTCACTTTCACCGTGCCCCGAAACTGCAGCTCTCTTATACAGTGTATAGATGTTTTCCTAGTACAGTTTCTACTTCTTATATATTATTATTTTTGATCAAAATATTAACTCTAATACTCAGATGATGATGATGAGCAATAAATACACATGTAGGCAATACCGAAAATGACTCATCAGTACGGAATAACGATTATTTAATGGAAATGCTAACCATATTCATACATTCTCACAGATGTGGGACTGAGGATTTCCCCTTCCTCTTCCGTCTCTCACCTTTGGCACTGCAATTTTCATCTTCCTCCCGATGTAAGGTTGTGTTGATTTACACACTTGCAGATGAAAGCCTGTCACAGTCATCCATCTTAAATCACAGGCCTCCATAGAACAGCTGTGTGTGCCTGTGTGCATGTGTGTGTGTGCGTGAGAAAGCGCTCGACAGGGACGGAGAAGCGATGGGTTTCAGATATAAAAGTGTTTACAGAGGCGTCTTGCGAATGTAAGCATGTGCAGAAAATATACCGTGGGTACATGTCGCAGCGGATGCGGACAACTTCACACTCGTGCACAGCACATATAGGGTTGCACACACAAAGATGTGTCAGTGCTGCTCATCAGGGTATGTCCAGATCATAAAAAAAAAAGCAGAGACACAAGGGCGTAGTCGCGCCCATCATGATTTTCAGGAGTTATAAATAGAGGAAAAGCTAATAAACATTTATAGAGAGGCTGTAAATCGCCCACAGTGTAAACGCTTGACAATAAGTTCTGTTATCCCCACAATGTCATTTGAATGCCCTTTACTGGTGGGGCCATTACTCATCTGCCCCCCACTGCCGTTTCAACCAGTGCTCCCATTGGCTGTGGCTCCAGGGTCCACCAATGAGGACCCCTGATGGGGCCGAGCATAACGTCCACCGGCTGGCCCCTCGATGACATCATGATGCCTGCTCATTAATTCAATCCCGTGGGGTATGAAACAAAGTGGATGGAAAATGTTATCATCTCTTGGATATGTCACTGTTATTGGTGGAGTCGCATGTGTGTTTGTAAAACGGGGGGGGGTCACGCGTGTCAGCGCCACAGATTTGTAGCTTCGCTTGGCACGATGCAGGACATCTGCATAAGGCCCCAGCATCGACACTGTTCTCTGTGTTGCACATGTCATATTTGCAGTTTTGAGGTGGACCTGTGTTGATCTGCTTACATGCTAGTGTGCATCTGTGTAAGTGAGTCTAACGAGTGCTTAAAATAACATTTTAAAATGAGTCTCAAACTAAATATGTTTTATTTGTTTATTTCTGACTTCTCATGAACCCACCTGCAGTATCTTCATGGTCCATCAGGGGGCTGTGGCCCACACTTTGCACTGATATTGAAATGTATTTTTATTTTGCTATGTAAAATGACAGACAACTTCAATCTAGAAATGACAGTATTAGCAGCACTGAATACTATTTTATAGGCACCCAACAGTTATTTTGGAAGTGTTACCCAATGTTTAAATAAATATAGTATATGTTGTGCATAAAGGAGGAGTGCAGAATATTCTTATTTCACTCACTGTCATCTATGCTCAGACCGGAGCAGAGGATGCTGGGATTGTTCTCTCGTTGCTGTTCGGTGCTGAGCAGTGATTGAGTGTGTTATGTTTTAAAAGCTAATTAGCGTCACTAGCAGTATCAGCAGCCATCAATCTCAGCCTCAGTAAATAACCAAAATGGACCAAATAACCAAGTTTGGCTGATGATGGTGGATGTAGCCTTTGTTGCTAATGGTGGTCATTAACCTCTCAATGGCTAAATAATAGCATCTTAATTAATTTGTTTTAAAGGGAAAGTTTGTAGTAGAATTTAATTATATTAATGGAGGGGGGGAGGCCACAAGGTGCACAGCAAGTGGATTGGCAAACGTAGACACAGGCGCTCACTCAGATGTGATTAGGTGTTTGCATGTGGCCGTAGAAGCGACTGCCAGTGCTCATGACTGCACGTGTTCTTTCACATCCAACACTCTTTTTTTTTATACTAATGTGCTAATGTCTGCCAATCAATCAGACTTTAGGTATAATTTCATAACTCAAAATGATTCAGTGGCTAAAACAAAGCCGCCGTCACCCACACATCACAACACATCGAGCAAATCGAACAAAACACCAACATAGATCTCAAAAATGAGCCACGGGGAAACACCAGAGACCTCAACTGCTAATGAGTGAACAGAGCACAGCGGGGATGCAAGAAGAAAAATGAATGTTTATACAAGAAATGGATTAAAAAAAATAATAAAAAAATAGAAGGAGGATATTCTCGTGAACTAAAATATAGGAAAAGAAAGGTTCAGATACGAGTCAGATTATAAACTCATTATAATGTTATAGTAGATAAAAATAGTCATAAATCATGATTAAAAGGCAGTTAAATTCAATCATGAGCAGGCTGACAGGAGGAAGAAATTGTATCGTGTCAAATAATAAAACAAAGAAAAGCGTTCAAATAAATAGACAGGCAATTGAACGAAGCTCATTTAAAACCAGGTTAAACAGATCAGTCTTAAGATTCATAAATATTGATATTCTCTGCTGCCTTTGGGAAAACGGAGACCATAAATCACCGTGTTTTTTTTGTTTTGTTTTTTCCCCACCACATTTTGAATTATTTTATATTTATAACAAATAAATAATAAAGAATTATTTAAACTGCATGAAAAGGCAGACTGTCAGGTATCAAACTGGTAATGGTTTATTGTCACATGTTAGTAACACATGTGTAACCTCCTCTTTGTCAGACTTCAAACCCTGATATTTACCCAGAAATACTTTCATGTTTTCAATAACAGGGATAGTAGGGAGGAACTCAATTTATGTCAGAACATAAAGGCAAGGAAATTATATATTATAGTATATAATATATAATTTCCCCTTGGTTTTACCACATTTTAAGGATTTTATTTTCGTGATTTCTTGTTGGAGTTTTTGCATGACATTTACATGTGGTTGGTCAGTGTATTGATGACAAATAGTGTATCTCAATGCATGTTAAAGTAATAAATTCAATTGGTCGGGTAAAAAATAATTACATTTTTTTTTTTCATCAGATACAGATCGCACATTTTGTTTTACCCTGTTTGAGGTATTTAGGTGATACATTTACCCTGGGCGATTTTCAGCGTGAGCAGATTAAATCCATTCTTAAAGAAGAACATTTTACGACCACTGTCTACTGAGGTTTACTATTCCTGTCGCTCTGCTGCTGCTGACCTGATAAAGATGTTCTTATTCAGCAAATCCACTCTCAGTGAACACACACACAGAGC
The DNA here is from genome assembly GCF_019176455.1 of Solea senegalensis. Lineage (NCBI taxonomy): Eukaryota > Metazoa > Chordata > Actinopteri > Pleuronectiformes > Soleidae > Solea > Solea senegalensis. The sequence goes on from NC_058035.1 coordinate 15,812,000, forward strand.
CCCACACATCCTGATTAACTTTCTATATCTGCTGTCTTGCTGCTCTTATGCGCTCCATTTTACTCGTCTTTATATGCTCTTCATCTTCTTCTCCTTAATTCCACCTCTTCTTCTCCTTTTTTTTATCATCCTCTCATCCTCTCTTCTCCGGATGCAAGCACAGCCAGATCTATTACCAGGCCCTGCGGATATACTGAGACAAAATGAGAGACTTTGATTTTCTAATACCATTAGACTATATATATATATATGTGTGTGTGTGTGTGTGTGCGTGCGTGCGTGCACACGTGTGCGTGTGCGTGCGTGTTTGGGTGGAGTGTGGAGATCCAATGGAGGACTCAATAAGAGAAGAAGACCTGAGATTTATTAGTGGGACACAAGTCCAAAATCAATCAGGTGATTGAATCAGGATATTATTGGTCGTAAATTAGAGAGTTGTTTATGTCAGAAAGGGGAAGCAGGAGAGGGGAGGAAGAGGCTGAGTGCCGAACAAGGAACAGCAAGGTAAGCTTGTTGGTGAGCTTATCTGATTCTTTATGTCATGACCAATACATGCCCCAAGTAGTTAGCCTCGCTGGAATGCATTTTTCAGCAGCACAGGCCATCTTTTATATTCTAAGTGGTGTAGCATGCACTTTCTTATCCCCGGGTTCTTTTCATTTGGAAAGTTAAAACCCTCTTTGTCAGGGGAAACCTTAGATGCCCTAATAAAATGTGGAATGAGCAACCAAAATGGACAAAAAAAAAAAAAAAAAAAAAAATGGAACAATCTATCAAAGCAGTGGCCAAACGTTAAAAGAATAAATGTAAATGAACTTCACACAAAATCTGGTTTTCATATACATCTATGTTTTCTTCCTTTTAAATTGTTAATACACTATTTAAACATACAGTCAATTGTATGTCAGATATTGAAAGTTATTCTGGGCAAAAGCACTTACTCACGGGACATTTTCTGACCCTTTTATGGTTAAAATAAGAAAGAAAAAGTCCAGACGGACATTTTGAGGCTAAAGTGTTAAAGGGTTAATGCAATGATTTTCCCATGAGAACGTTCCCACGGAAAGCAGAAACGTCCATGATCCAGGAAGTCAAACGTGGTTCCCTTTTGAAACAACGTCTAATAAAAAAATAAGAGCAGTGATATAAAGATAAGACCTCATAAACATATAACACGCGGAAGGGAAGCGTGTGTGAGAGAGAAATGGAATGGAGGGAGAGCAGGGACAAGTCTTCCATCTGAATCCTGCACGCACATTCTCTCTGGATCACACACACTCAACAGACTGATGCTGATCCATGTATCCACATTTAATAATGCGCGCATTATCTCAGTCATTGTGTGTCCAAATTTATAATTTATATGACTACTTCTATCATTGGACACAGATTCTATGGCCTTCTAACTTTATGAGTTTTTTAAAAGCTCATTCAAGAACTCCTTCCACTAATAGACTCGAAATAACTTCATTTGGATGAGGTTGAGGTCAGAACTGGGGGCTGGTTTCTAAAAGCAGCTTCCATTTTGGCTCCAAAACTGTGTCACAGCTCTGAACATGCATGTGAACACCACCACATGTCGGCAACAACAACTCAGCATGTCAGTGTAAATTGTGGTCTACGAGTTGCCGAGTTGTGATATTATCCTCACAGAACCGAGGCAAAGGAAGGAGCTTTTGTCACTCGCAAACTGCGTAAGTGCAATCTCTCACAACTGCGTCACACAAAATAGACATTTTTATGATTAACATGCATATGTTTTAAATTTGAACATGCCTGTGTGAGAAGAAAAAAACCCAAAAAGTTTCAAATCTGTTGTCGTAGAGGTCTGGAAAATATTCCAGGCTGCTCTGCAAACGATGCAACTGATAGAATCCACGCTGAAAAAAGAGGCCAAGTGGAGGAGAGAGCAACGTGAAGACAGCTTTATTAAAACTGATTACACCCCATCATAATCACCAGTATGAAAAACATTAAACATGCTCATTATGAGCAGCGGCAGGTCCTTAAAGGAAATAACTGCTCATGTTTATTACAGTACTTTGAGAGCTGGAGACGCTGAATATTTCCTTTTGTTTCACACACAAATGTACGTATTGATGGCTATCAGAGGGTGTGAGGAGGGTTTGAGATGTGAGGAACTGATGAGATAAAAACAACAACGAAAAAAAAAAAGGGAAACCAATTACGAACAGTAGCTTTAAGTGCACGCAGCACGTCGGCAATTAAAATAAATAAATAAAATATGAAAACTCTTGCTGCTACCAGGCTGAAACCAATAAAACAGCAGATGCCTTCATTTGAAAGGATTTTGATTAAATAAGCAGATTCAAAGCTGGATTCAGATTTGATTTAAAAGAAAAAAGAAAAAAGAAAAAAGTTATGGAAGTCTGTGCAGGCCTCTTAAGTTCTTCCACACCAGACTCAGGAAACAGTGTCTTTATGGACCTGAAGAACTTTTACAACATGTTTGGGATTAATGTGAATGTTGGTTTATAAATCTCTCTAAATGTTTTTGTTGTGATACAGCGTGAGTTGCCGATCGTTTACTTGTCAGGAAACGTATTAATAGAGTACAGGGGAGAAGAGCATGTTCATCTAGTAATGTAAAATAATATGTCTGTGTTCCTCCATCACCTTATCCGACTCATGTTCCTTCCTGCCTTCCACACTCCCCTGATCTTCCCTCCCTCCCTCCTTCTCTTCCATCTCATCTCCACCCTCCATCTCTCCTTTACCCTCTCTCGTTTCTCTTCCTATCTGTGTGCCTTTTCTCCTTTGCTTCCTCCCCTGCGTTATCAGTCACTGTAGGGTTATTTGTCTATCAATTACAAGGGCACGTCTTTGCCAAGAGTGAGATAACGAGGATGGAACCATGTGGTGTTCCTCGTTCTCTCATTCTCTGTCTGGCTGCTTTTCACTCTCCCTTGTGCTTCTACCTTCTTCACCCCTTCTTATCTGCCCTCCCATATCCTCTTGGTCTCGCACACACACACACTCTTACATTATCTCTTACTCCGCTGTCTTCTGTTTATGTTCATTAGCCCAGTGTAGCAGGCATGGATCTGGTTTGGGCCTGAATAGGAGTATACTGGTCTGGCATAGAGCCTGGCATTGGCCCTGATCCTTTGAAACACACACACACACACACATTCGACATTCATGACTTGAGGGGACATTGCATTGACTGATATTCATTTCCTGGAGACTTACTCTAACCTTAACCACAGTTACTACTGGCCTAACCCTAACCCTGACACTAACCTTACGAAATATCTTCACCTTAAAATGTAGTCATTTACGTTATGGGGACTTGCTTTGTGTCCCCACAAGGAAGACAAGTCCCCACAATGTGACTGCGTAAACAGGTTTAGGTCCCCACAACATTAGTAATACCTGGACACACTGACAGACACGCACACACACACACAGGCAAGCGCATATGCAACGACCGTGCATGTTCACATTGTGCAGCTGTGCACACTCCAGTGCCTATGGAAGAAACAAGAAACACAACAATGTATGCAAGTAGATATACACACATATCTGCAGAATGCCCGCCCACGCACACACACACACACACACACACACACATGCACAAACCTCTCATCCATCCATCTTAGCTCCTTGATTAGATTAGGCATTATTAATGGCAGGCCTGTGAGCCGAGCAGACAGCGGGGTCACACTGAGTTTAATTCCATTCTCAGATAACTTCATTTGGCCTGATGCGATTGTTATTGCCCCGGTGCTAGATGTTTATAGGAAACAATAGCCCCCATAACACATCCAGACATCCTATTTAAAGAGGGTCAGCCAGGGGCATTGAATACAACAGCTACCCCTCCTGCCACACCAAGTCCGGTGTTGTGGCTGATTTAAAGAGATGGCCATTTCCCATGCTGGGGAGAAGGGGATTATTTGGCATAGTGATATGTATTACCTGAGCCAAGTGAGTGTGTGCTTCCCCTGCATACGGGCAGGCGGGCGAGAGCAAAAAGAAAGCGGTGCTGGAATTTAGTGATAACCGTCCGTGTGGCTTTCAGCGTGCAGTAAATCAAGTTTCTTTTATTGGTTTGTCACAGGGAGCTCTCTTACAAAGAACAAACATTAAGCATAGATGGCACAAATTTATTAGCCCTGGTCGAGGCAAATTAAGCTGTCAAAGGGAGAGTGACAGAGAGGGAAGGCAGAGCTTGATATGCACACTGCATCAGGAGAGCGTAATTAAACTGTGGCAGATTTGGTTCCAAGCAACATAGTAGTATAAATGGTAGAATAGTGTAGAAACGAACATAAATACATTTGAAAAACATGCGATCATCAGTCATTAGATGCAGGAAAAGATGACAAACCACAGTCACTTTTTCAAATCCATCATCGGCGACCACACTTTTTTCTTGTGACTGTGACCAAACACAATTGCGGGGAAATAGCACCCTCGACACATCAAAAAGCTGAACAGACGCGTCTGTGTAACTGTCCAAAATTGATTTCTACCCATTTAAAATGACTGAGCGAGAGAGCTGGACATCAAATGAGTCGCTGGCTTTGTTTCATAACACAGACCACATTAATAGGAGCCGGGTTTCATGTTGAACCATCCCTGCCCAGCAAGTGTCATTCCTCTGGATTTCATGAAATTTTTAATAACGTCATGCTACGTTACTGTTACAGCCACTGACATGTCAGTCGTCACCTCATCGTAGTGAGGTAATGCGTCATGGTTTGGGAGAGGGAGAGGGAAACGAGAGAAAACAATGAAACCTGATTGAAGCCAGTCCATGAGTTGTTAGAGGGAAGCTTATCATATATCGTGTTGCCGCTCTGTAGCCCTGTTAGTGTTAGCGTGCTGTTGATGGGCTGCTCTGTGCGGGTGGGTTGGTCAGCACAGAGCCAGAATGGAGGCCCCACAGATCCAGTTTCTCTGTGATGGATGAGTTTGGCTGGAAACTGTCAGTGGAGCTATGACCCTGTTGATTGCATGCATGTTTCATGGGGTGATGCCGTGGATTGAGGCTACAGCTCCTCTCTCGCTCCAGACCTTTATGGCGCTTTTCTATTACACAGTTCTAGCACCACTCGGTACTACTCTACTCGGTCTGGACACCCGAGTCCTCTGTTAAATATTGAGATTTTAGACATTTCCTTCGCTAAATTTTGGAGATGAATGCATGTTTCATGATTTTTTAGTATTTTTAATTGTTCGTTTTGATTCTTGAGTCGGACGTCGAGCTCATCGTCCAGTGACAACACTCTCTGTCCATCAGTGTCTCAGCTCGCTTGGAACCAGAGCAGGTACCAAGTACTTTGGGAAAAATCAAAAAAACAAGAGAGTCGAGCCACTTCAAGCCGAGTAGTGCTCAAAATCAAAAAGGGATGCATGCAGTGTACAGGCAGTGGGGTTAACTATTGATTTACCCATCATTTCTGTTATGCTAGTTGTGTGATGAAAGAAACAAGGTCTGGGAGTGTTGTTATTATTGTTATTATTATTATTATTATTATTATTATTATTATGAAATGAACCGGAATCTCATCTGTTAACACTTTAGTGACTCAGGAATGCAATCGTCAAAACCTTCAGCTTTCACACAGTGTCGAATGTTACTGTCTTTCATTAGCCTGAGTACAAACGAGTTATAAGGGAAAGGGAGACAAAACGGAAACAAACAAAAAGTTTTAGTTTTTTACCTACATGGGTGAATTTAAATAAGCCAAAACAAGCTCCTTGAGCATTTTAACCTGATGAAAATAAATTGTTGCTGGATTCTGGATTCTTGCTCAGAGATCCATATGGTGGTACGGGAGCGGGGAGATGGAGCTCCAGTTTCTTGTCACACCTGGTGTTAGCCAACAGCGGTGCCCAACCCTCTGAGCGCTATGGGAGAGCAGACTCACCACGGACCGTACAAGCTGTTGTAAAACCCTAGGTGGCCATAATGAGAATGTAGTGTAATGTATCACACTGCTGGCAGTATTGGAACTACAGGCATGCTGGGCTCGCAGCAGACGGGAAGAAAGTTAATCACTGTCTTAAGGGCTATTCTTATGCTTCCTGATTTAAAAATGGAGGAAAATATCTTGGGGATGAAGTTTTTGTGGCTGCGGCTGTGTGGAAGGCTTTAATAAACGAGACGAGGCTGTCTGATAAGGCTCCATATTTACATGGCTCCACAGCAGAGAGTTCCTGCAGCCTACAAATAAGTGAGATGTTCACTGATATGTTACTGTAAGAAGTTTTTACCATAAGAAAGTGTTTTAATGATAATGTTAGAATGATACTGGCAATCATTCTGGATATAAATCTGAAAATATTGAAAATGCCAATTGCTGTTTACATTTTACAGTAAGTGTTTTCAGAGTCTCCCACAGTCCATAAACATGCAATATGGAGATTAGGTAAATTGGTCACTCTAAATTGACCATAAGTGTGAGGGTGAGAGTGAATGGTTGTTTGTCTCTATATATGTGACCCTGTGATGGACTGGCGAACTGTCCAGGGTGTACCCTGATGTCAGCTGAGATTGGCACAGCACCCCCTGCGACCATCCTTGGGAAGATAAAATGATAGAGAATGGATGGATGGATGTTTTCAGTACTTGAGGCAGTAAGTCTGGAAAAGCTACACACAAAAACCCCTTCTGTCGGCCCTCTCATCAGAACTCCCTCCCAAAACACTGGAAGTTGTGGCAAAAATCATTCGTAAAATATTGAAAAGGTGGTATAGTTAGGGACCGAACCATAGTCGACCACGCTCCGGCGCAGCGCTCTCGCTACTCAGCCGACTGCCGGTGCTGACAACGGTGAAGCCACTAGATACAGCGTCTAAGGCGGAAGTGGTTGCTGTTATGTATACAACCGCTAGGGGCGCATGTTTTGAAAAGGTATATATAGGTCGTAATTCCTGCATACGACCTATATGTACGTTTTATTGGAGGACAGTCTCACATTAGACAATCATTCCATGCAGTTTGGAGACAATAAATGCTCCTTTTGATATTGTATTTTGATGATATGTAAGTCGCTTTGGATAAAAGTGTCTGCTAAATGACATGTAATGTAATGTAATGAGGATTACAACAAATGACGATACAATTGTCCCAGTATCAAATTACACACCCAAGCTTTAAGATCAAAGATGAATATCAAGTGTGTAAAGTCACAAGATTGTAGATGAAAGTTGAAATTGCACAAAAACGTTTGTGTTTTATGTTTAGTTTCCCAGTGTGGCCCACACAGAGCACATACAGAGTACGTACTGTCTGCCTTTACGTGCAGTGTGCCATAACCGATGGTTGTATTCCAATCAGAAGCCGTAAAGCTGTCAGTGTGTGTCTGCGCTGCCAGAGGCCACTTCCTCACATCTCTCAGTGGTTTGTGTGCAGAACAAACAACTGACGACAGATAAAGTAAGAGTTTAAAAAAAACAAAAAACCTGATATGGAGGTCGATAATGACACTTGGGGTTTCTAGAATGACAGGTTACAGTGTGTACGCTGTTAGGAGTGGGGATGATCTTGACATGGCACTGATAACAAGTCCGGAGATAAAGAGCACACTGTTTCTGTGTGTGTGTGTGTGTGTGTGTGTGTGTGCCTCGCAGGTTGCTGTATTTATTTATTTGTATTTATACGCCGTATAAAAAGTAAATAAAGTTTATTATGTGCATGCAGATGTGAGCAGTTTGTGTCCATGCATGTGCACGTATGCTCCGTAATTGAGTGTGTCTGTGAGTGAAAGGCCTAATGTCTCCGTATGCATGGGACTGTGGATGGGGCATCAGCCAAAGTGGCAGCCAGTGCACATAATGGAGTAGCCATGCCGAGGTGAATAATTCATGTGTGGATGGGAGCTCGGATGAGGATATCCAACATTTTCATATATTAATTTATTGCACGGCAGATGAAGGCTGAAATATGCTAGAGTGCTTTATTAGCTGCATCTATGTCACTAAAAGGCCTTTGTTTTTGCGAGGATATGGGGAGGTTTTTTTTTTATTATTTCTCCATTGTCTCTCCTTTGTCTTCCAGAGTGAGAATCAGGCGTGGAAACATCTCCGCATGTTGTCTTGTTGTTGACTTTTTAGTTTCCACTGTAGGTGTATTCCCTTCAGGTCACTTTCAACAGCTGTTGAATTTGTGAAATGTGAAAAAATATGGGTCATGAAGTGTAACGTATAAAACGTTTGAGCGTTATTCAACTTTGATATGACGTCTAGATGAATGGCTATAGTTTGCAGGATGTCACGATTAATAATGAACAAGTAAGTTTAGTTTTTTAACAAACAGAAGTTAAAGCCTGAGTGTTATTAAACGTGTTTGCATGAGCTCACCTTCCCCTCTCTGTGGCACTGACTCACTGATGAGATGGACACATAAATATCACTTGGATGAATGTGAGCTATTAAGCATGCTTGCTGTCCACAGTCCACTTGATGGTCTTCTGATTTGGTTCTTATGGTGATATAGTAGCTTTGATTGCTTAAGTAAATCCATACCTACCAGCAAGCACTAAAGATGAATTCTTAACTTTGATTCCCAGTGTGTCCATCTCTGGCATAATGCCCTTGGGAAAGACAAGTGAGCACTTAACTTTCTCTCTGCAGCTCCGACCCTAATGTGTTTATGTCTGTCAGATGGAAATGTGAACAAACAAATTCCTAATTACCCTCTGTGGAATAAGGTGATCGAGTGCTTTAAGAAAACCCCTTCCACGTACACTTTAAGACTCTTTATAGGGACATGTTATGTGCAAATCCATTGCTTTGGAATGGAGGAAAACAGCATTAGCCCAGAATGAGAAGGCATGAATATTGCATCAGAGCTTTGTTATGCTCAGAATCTCGTCTCTTTAATGGTGCACTTTACCAACTAGCTATATCCATTAAATGAGTGTGCTTAATGTGAGTGTGCGTGTGTGTGTTGAGGGCTTATTTATGTGGAAAAGTGCTTGACTTTCTAAGAGTGTAAAACTGTCCAAAAATGATCCAGTGACAAATTGTTAAACCTTAAACAAATGATTGTTAAAAAAAAAAGAAGCCCTCTTCTGACTTTGGTGAAACTGTAACCGGAAGATAAAAAAAAGGGAGTGGAACAGTGAGCTCAGCTTCAACTGGACTTGTGAACAAACAACAAGATAATTCCCAACGCTTATCTTCTAAGATAACAGTTATGGCTGTTTGTTTAACTTCCACTGTGACCTCTCCATTGCTGCTTCTCCTCCCCCCCCTCTACCTCTTCCCCTGTGATCAAGGTTGGGAAACTCAATACCCCCGATGTGCTATGTTTTCACCTGGTCGTCACGGTAACCCCAAAACATGGGGCGGCCGTGAATGAAATTCCTGTGTGTCATCAATCATTGGCCGACAAAGACGGGATTGTTGTGGTCTTTGAGAGACGCCGGGGGAATGTGCTGGTCGAGGCTGAGGCTGAGGCTGGGGGCCTTTGTGTGGTGTGGTGTGGAGCAGCAGCGGGCCCTAAGCTGAGACCTGGATGTTTACACTGCTCTCCTGACACTGGCACTCGCTCAGGTTCTGTAAAGAGAGGATAGAGAGAGCAAGACAGAGAGAGAAAGACTTTTGTCACTGTTTGTATTTGACGGAGGGAAGAGATGGAGTTAATAAATCTAAGATTTGTTTAATAAGTCATACATTTTGAAATGTCAGGAAATGTCGGAAAATAACCTCATGCATAGTTGTTGATGTTTAGAAATGAAGTAAACCATGAACAATAAATAAATAAAAAGTACAGTTTTAAAATTATAATCACTACTAAAAAGTGATCAAAAGAAATGATATAAAACTATGTCAATTACCCAAATGATAAATACTTAAAACCAGACTAAAATCTAGAATTGTAATGTGCTGTGTAGTGGTAATAATATCAGACTGATTGTTTAACTCGTGTGTTGGTAGCAGGTGTGATTGCTGACTTTCAGATGAAACTTTTGACTCCAAACAACTTCCAGCCTCTGAATCTCCTCTGACTCATTACAGTGTCAACACTCAGGCTGCTTTCCTTTGCCTAATCAGCCGTGCATCCTAAACCTGGTTATTAGCATGTATGAATGCTAACACGGCTATGACCATGTGCCATAATCCCCCTCAGCATTCCCCTCTCTGTAACACCAGGAATCTGTTTCACATTTGTGCGGCTCACTGATCCATCTTGGAGCGTTTGGGCCAAACATGGGAGGAAGGAGGGTGCTCAAAAGGGAGATCAAAAGGAACAGTTTCTGAAAACAATGCTGTTATTTTTTTTGTGGTACATCTTATCTATGGAAATGGTATAAATCTGTTCAGAGAAAGGAAAACAAAAATCACTCATGTTGTATGAAACCCTGTCATTCACCTCCCTCTCTTTCTCTTACAAAATGAATGTGATATTTTCTTCCAACGTACCTTTTGTGTTGCCCGGTGTTATTTTTGTTGTGGTGATTCGCACGGGATAAGAAATCTCAGTGAAACTACCACAATTGGGAGGAGTAAATTGAGGTAAATCGCCTCTCCGACCAGCCGTTCACCCCCACAAGGCACATGTTCTGTCACCCTACCCAATAACCCGGGGTGCCGACAAGGGTCCCGATGTGGGAATGCAAGAGGGGTAGCAATCCCAGTGATACCCGACCTGGCTACTGGCAAACACACATTAACATAGCGCCTGGATCATGCTTGATCATCCGCAGAAAACTACTTGTAAACAGGAGACGGCAGAATATTTATGCACATATTTACTGCTGGTCTATTCGCACGGGATTAGTATTACCTGGGGTAATTCCATCAAAAGTTTTACCCCAGATTTACTTTACTGACGTCGTCTGGTTTTGATTACTGACATGGCACATTCAGGCGGGACTAAAAGCAATAAAGAAAACGCTGTTAAGCAAATGTCCTAAAGTGCGGAATTATCCCTTTAAATGACACTAGGATGGCACTGACAGAACCTAACACTGCAACCTCTACAACATGCCTCATCTGTCATTCATCGCTGATGACTGTACAGAGAACACAGAGTTATGCCTGCAACACACACACACACACACACGCACACACGCAGCCACAGAGAAGGAATTGCATCACTGCAAACATTGTATCAGTCAACATTCTTTGTCGAGCAAAAACCGTGACCTTTCCTCTCACTGTGGATTGTTTTTTTTCTCTCGAAAAGTTCATGGTCAATTTAAAGGCTCAGAGCACCGCTTCCTCCATTTCCTTCACCATACAAGATAAAGAATGGGGGTCAACACCTGCCGTTCCTTGCTTCTGTTAGTGTTTTGATGAACTATAAGACACAAATACTGGCAGAAGTGGTGAAATCCAGACGTTCCATGGAAGTACTCCTCTCCTCTCCTCTCCTCTCCTCTCCTCCTGATTTACAGAAGCCAATATGCTCAGGCTTCCTTGTTTTCTCCAGCGGGATGTCTTGCCCTGCCAGTAAATCTCGATCACCAATACTCTTCCATATGGCTACATGAAAATTTTATTGTGGGGAGCCTGAGGGTAAACGGCCTAGCTGGTGGAGAACAAGTGTGTGTGTGTGTGTGTGTGTGTGTGTGTGTGTGGGCAATGATTTGTCACAAGAGTCACAGGAGTTTTCTGTCACAGGAGTGTTTCTGTGTGGGTGCCTGAAGTGTGTGTGTGTGTGTGTGTGTATGAGTGTATAAAATCCACTCCGTGATATTTCTTATGCGGATGATGCAGCATCTGTTCCTGTATCTATGTATGTGTAATGCCAGATCTGTGCCTCAATCCCCTATAATAAACAGTTTGTATTACATCCTGTCTAAATATGTGAATATTTTGTTCAACAAAGAAAAGCTTCCCAGGCGTACCAGATGAATTTCACTGAACTAAGGCAGCAAAGATGAAGTCAAGTAAGTTTTAATTGTTTGAAAGGTTTGTTGTACTTTCTGGTATTTATACCCTGAGTTTAACTCCACTCATCTGGATTTGCAGCCTGAGTAAAACAAACACTGGCAAAAAAAAAAAAATCAAAAATCTTTTTCTTACTAAAGCAAACCTGGAACAGAATCACCCACAGCTTCTGAAGAAGGCAGCGGGTTTTAACATGTTGCTCTGCCATCACTCAGAAACCATGCAATAAGTGACGCGTATTGCAAAACAAATGCAATATGGTTCCTTGAACAAAAGAGAGCAGGGAGGCTAAGATGTATTTTCTTTCACGGAGGCACACGTGACACAGTCTGTTTTAATCTAGTGTGGGCTTGTGTTGCTGCAGAGGAACTCTCATGTTAAGGTCTTCAGGGAACCAGCCACACTAGAGGTCACTGTTGTAGTTCTGGAGGGAACGGCAAGATCACTGAAACATGAATTTAGACCATAAATTAACATTTCCTGCTGTAGTTTCCTTTTAATTGTCACAGGATATTTGCCTGCGGGTCACATGTATGTCAAATGCACTGCATGCGTGTCATGTTCCTTGTCCTTTGTGATTTTTGTCAATTATAGTGAGCATCTACAGAGACTACAGAGGCTTTACTATCAATACAGATCATTGCAGACACAGAACTTTACCTAATAAATAACCTTCACCGTGTTTGGCCAAATCAGGGAGAGCAGGGTGTTTAATATTTTAATGAATATGGAGTAAATGTGATGCATTCAGTGACCTCATAAATATACAACACACTGCATTAATAAATCCTTTTTTTTTTCCATAACACTTTGTATTTATGTTTCTTTGTGTCCATTTGTTTGCTCTTTATTAGTCTGCTGTGTGTTTGTATCACACGTTTAGGTCTAATAAAACACCAGCACTAGTAAGTGAACAACCAGCGGAAATATCAGCAGTGCCGTAATTCTGCTTCAATATGTAATCCTCACTCATACATCTTGGAAATTGTGTAAACAAAGACATTTGTTATTCAGATATTAAACACACCATGGAGTTGCTACTGGTTGGCTGCGAACTGCATTACCTGTAATTAAACATTCATAAGCTCCATCTGTGTCCTGGACATTTTCAGTCAGCGCCACGCTGGAACAGGAACAAGAAGGACACACTATTTCACATCCATCAGCGAGGGACACATAGGGCACACATGAAAATGTGTTTCAAAGATTGTTTAAAAAAAAAAAAAAATTATTTGCTTTAGGACACCCACTAAAGACACTGCGGACGAAGCCACAGAGATTTCCAAAAGACTTCTGACACATTCAATCTCTGAGCGGGTCTGGATCCAATGGTTGCGATAATTCAAGCCACTGCTCCACAACAGTTACACTTTTTGTGCCGTTTAATTGAAGTTGGATTATCAAGCAAAGCTGTGGATGTGTGTGTGAGTCGATCTACTTCAGACTTTGTGAGGACAAAAACCTCAGCACTGGACCACCAGCGCTTCCCTGTAATTTGTCATGACAGCAGATTTGTTTTGGTTTTGGTTCTGCATTCTTCAAGTTTTGGTCTGATTCTGGTTTGGGATCTTGGCACAAAACCAACGCAATAGAAGTGATTTAGAGGAATCCCTCAGGATGTGTGTATTGATTGAATTTAAGAGTGCTAATTCTACAAATTTGGTCCGTGTTTCTTTACGTTTTTTTGGCAGAAAACGTCGCAGGTTCCTTTGATATATTCACTTAGTTCTGTAACCGTGGTGGCAGGTTTCTTGATGATCCACCAATGATGAGTGAAAGCAGAATATGGGAAAACTGTGAGCACAAATCACATAAAAACACAGATGCAGGCATGCACGCACAAACATGCACAAAGTTTGCACACGCAAGCTTGCACGCATACAAACATAGTCACACATGAATTAACAGACACAGACACACACTGAGCTGCAGATCTGTGCTTGATTGTCTTACCATCAGTCATTCTACAAGTGGTAATTGAAAACACATCTACCCTAGCCCCTGGCACCCATTACAAATAAGACACACTGGGGCTTTCTCCACACAATACAAAGCATAATAACAAATAGAGTCAGAACGACCAACAGAGAAAGAGAATCATTCTGTAGTTTTTGGCACAACATGAAGAGAACATTCTCCTAGTGATTGGTGGAGGTCCAAATCCGTTCCAAAAAGGCGAAAGAAGAAATATATGTTTCTCTGACAAACAGACACAGCACTTGTCCCAGGCTGATTCATAAATCGTCATATTCAGAGCTCGAGTCTTTGGAAATTCTATTAGTTCCGGATGTCTTCTTATCCTCTGGTCTCTCTAAAACTTTAAACATGAAGCACACAGAAAGTCAGATGGATGCAGACACAGGCAAATGGAGTTAACCAACCACAGATACACATATTGTATTTTTCTAATACTGTATAACGCTTTAACAGAGACTCAGTCTGCTCGTGCAGTATCATTTGATCTGAAAACGTATATCTTATATATAAATGACTTCTACATTCTACCCACACATTTCTTTAAACATGGTGCCTACATTACCCACGATGCCAACTCCTTGCTTTTTTCTCCTTTGTTTTACATTTAATGAAGGCTATTTTTACAAAACATGAAGTTTCTTGAGAAATATAAGTGCAATTTCAACAATATCGTGCCTAAATGTGCTATTTACACAGCACACTGGCTCTATAAAGGCACAAACATTTAGTCACAGGTATCTGGAAGAGATTTAGATTGTAATCGTAGTGTGAAATATTAACAAATTCATCCTGTGGGCCGGATTGGACCCTCTGGCGGGCCGGTTCTGGCCCCCGGGCCGTATGTTTGACACCCCTGCTATAGAGCCTTGAGTCTTATACAAAACTTGCAATGCATGTACAGTAATACTTCTCATTGTGTAAAATACAAGAAATACAAGAAAATGAAGCAACCTTTATAAAAATCCCTGTATCTAATAATCCAAATATAACACAGAAATACAATGATGTGTCACTTCTGCACACACACACACACACACAAGCTCATGCAGGCCCACATGCAGTGGACAACAGGTACTACCTAATGCCTATCACATGTCAAGTCTATTAGAATGCACGGTGTTTTGTCGTGACCTGGAGGTATGAGGGTAAACAACACGAGACGTAATTGGCAGCTGAGAACGATAACACCTGCGAACAGCCCGCGTCCTGTCCATGTGGTCGGAGGGCATTCACCACACACACACACACACACACACACACATACGCCACCATTCAAAACAAAGGCTGATCAGTGAAGCAGAAGAAAAGTAAGAGGAGATGGAGGAGGTGGGGGGCGGGGGTGTGAAGAGGAAAAAAGGCGAGGCTGACAAGCAATGATTGATGTTCGCCCATCACGCTAAGCCTGACACCCTCACCCCCTCCATTTGCAACAAAGTCACTAGTGTGTGTGTGTGTGTGTGTGTTCGAGTCTAAAACCCATTCAATCAATAAAGTGAGGCTCTGTGAATCACGGGCAACAGTCAGATTGCTGACTAGACAGAAGAAGAGGCGTAGGAGAGCACATTTCACATGGAGATTAAAATCCCGCCACGGTAACCTTTAGCGTGGGCTGTGTGTGGGTGGTTGGATGGCAGTGAGTGAGAGTAGGGGGGGCTGTTAGTAGCATGTAAACAGGCCTTATATGTCAAGGTGGCGTGTGTGACACACAGGACAAGCATGTTTCGACAACACTGACATGCAAAACTAATGTTGGAGTGAGTTGTTTCACAGGTTGAGGGCGAGCGATGCATATGACGAAGGAAGAATCAGGATTCGATATACACGAACAACAAAACAAAGGAATAAAAAGTACTTTGAGATTGTATTCTCACATGGGCTCACTTGGACATTTTTCTGAAATCGTGTCTAAAGGGGATTTGTAGAAAAGGTTCTGACATTTGTGGACAATGGCATTCTCACATATACATATACATTTTAACTGTCGTATCAATAAATACTAATACTTAGTATATTGTACACCCCACACGTAATTACATTCTAGAAACCTGCAAGCTAAGAACATTTTACAAAGACCAATATAATAAGATTAATTCAAAAATAAATAAATACATATTGGACTCTCTGACATAGCTACACACACCTGCTTCTTACAGCCGGTTCAAGGAGGAATACTTCGAAATAACCTCCCTAATTAAAGAACTAGAGTATTAACTTGTTGCACCCACTTTACAGAATGATGAGGTCCCAAAGCCATTTTAACAGAAAATGATATTTTACCATTTTTAATGTACTTCAGGTACAGGTAGGAGCATGCAAGAAAAATCTTCAACAACCGCCAAAATTCAAAGTCTGAGGCAAACTCACAGAGGACATTTAATGCCAACCTCAATTCCGAGGGCAGAGTGGATGCTTCCTGCAGGGTGAACTCACCATTTTGGCTCGGGTGACTCCCCTGTTTCAGCTTCTCTTGACAGACTGCAAACTTGGAATGAGCTGCACCCAACACACACACACACACACAAACAAACAAACAAACTCAATAAAAATGGAGGGTGGGTTTCAGGGACTAAAACGCATAGTGATTTCCCTCGCTGCCAGAAGCGACCCAGTTCCTTGTGAAGACTTTCAAGAGCAAATCTTCAAACAAAAACATACAAATCTGTGTTTATCTCTCAGTGGAGAAAACAAGGAGTGAAGCCTTGATGGAAATGTTTCATTTATTTTTCTTCCCAACAGCTGCTAAACGAGCAGCACAGATCTCTCGATTTGCATCTTTAGTTGCTTTGTTGATTTGATAACACATATTTGCATTCGGAAACAGCTCAAGTAATTTGACTGGGGACTCCCAATTTGCCTTTGAGGAGAAGACTGTGCTACAAGTATTGCTATGCTCCGTGTTGCCATTCTTTTCTCCTGGCACCCAACTTGGCTTATACTGCATTTGCGTGTGTGAGAGCGAGGAAGGGTGTATATTAGTGAACATAACAAAGAATTATCATCTTATAACTGTGTGAGAGAGCTGTTGATCTTCTGTCCATATGAGCCTCTTTACACCTCTTCTGTCTGTCATCGTTTATCACAGCCAGGAACTGGAATTACTGGAATGAGCGGACTCCACTGAGCTCTGGATGTGGACCAACCTGTGACTCCAAACATGGGTTTGTATTCCTGTGTGTTTGAGACAAGTTACTTCAAAATATCTTTACGGTGAGATGACATTTGTATATTCATTTGTGGTTGTGTAGCATTCATCTAACTAACTTCCATCCATCCAAGCGTCAAGATAGACCCTGGACAGGTCATTAGAGACAAAATGAACATTCACATCTGTGGTCACTTTAGCGTCTCCACTTAACCTCACCCCAAATCTGCATGTCTTTGGATTGCAGGAAGAAGCTGGAGTAGCATGAACATCACGAGAGACACAACAAGGCTTTAAATACGGTGTAAAGCGACTATTCTCTCCAGCTGATGATCTAACATGTATTATATATACCGACAATTATTTACTTCTGTCTTTTTATATACTGCATTTATGCCTCTTACAAGTTAGCACCCACTTCCATTGTGCATTTAATCAAGTATCACTTTTTTTTCTTAACTGTTAAATGTCTTTTATGACTATTCTATGGGCCATTGAATTGACCCATGGGGACAAATAAAGTCCTTTGAATCGAATCAAATCAAATTAAATTGGAATTCAATTGTATTGAAGTGGATTGAAGGTGGCTCAGCATCATGAACCACTCATCATCAGCATGTGGATATGTGTAGTATCCTGTGTTTGCATGTGTGGTGGAGAGGTTGAGAGACTTAACCTATGTTCACACTATACGACCTTCAGAGTCTGAGGATCACCGTGCATCTCCCCCCCCCACACACACACATACTCATGACATTGTCTTGTGACCGAGAGTCCATGCAGTCTCTGTGAGTTCACACTTCAAGATTTTCACCAAAACAAGCCCACACAGAAACACATGTGAGAAGTAACTCAGGCAATTATTGGCAAAACCAGGCTTGATTTAGCTGGGTTTCCTGTCTACAGATCAACCACAGAGTTTTTATTGTAAAACTCAGTGGTTGATGTGTGTTTTTATTGTCTCTTCTCATTTCCAGCCAGTGTTGGCAACTTAGCGACTGTGTCATAATAATTAGCGTGTATTCAAACCCCTCTAGCGACTCTTTTTCAAAAAAGTGACCAGTGACAAATCTAGTGACTTTTCTGGTGTTAGTGGAGACTTTTGGAGCCGTGAAAAGCAGCGTGTGCTGCCATGGGCCCCAGTCTCTCCAAGCTACAGTCAGAGCTTGAGATGTTCACCCTTCCTTATTTAGGTCCATTAATGTAGATTGTATTAATATTTTTTTTTTTATAAAAATGTTATGGTTAAATATTTTCACGTTTTACTGTGAATTGTTGTCGGCTTCTAAGTGGACCATCAGGTTGAAAACCAAACCAAGTAAGTAAAAGTGGGTCACTTTAAAGCCCATTAAAAAACAAGAATCGAAAGAAGAAAGTCATTTGTAGTTCTAAACATGTACAGACACATGGCCAATTATGCAAATTAGGTGATGACATCATTTAGTGACTTTTAGGACAGCCAATAGCAACTTTCATTACTGAGGCGTTGGCAACACTGTTTCCAGCCATTTAGATCCGTAACGTGTCAGAGAGGAACTGGTAAATCTCCACGGGCTCGTCTTTGAATATTTCACACTTGGCATTTAAGCCGCCTGCTGATCATGAGCCGATTAAGGGTGATTAGCCGCGACTTACAAAACTCTGGAAGTTTGAACCGGGTTTAAAGGGGCATTAGGGTGGCTAACCTTGGGTCCTCAACAGGAGATGGTGAAGCGGCAGGTGCATCTGTCATCTGTGTGTGTGTGTGAGTAAATGTTGATCTGCTTTGTGCATTGCTAAGGGAACCCCTTGGCCCCAACCAGTCTTGCTTTCCCTTTGCATTTTCCATGGTGTTTTTCTATATTGCATCAGTGTGTGTGTGTGTGTGTGGCGGGCAGCTGGAGTTCCACTCAGCTGGCCTTGCTTTATGTAGTCCTGCTTTAAATAATGAACTGTGTCTCTGCTCAGCAGGAGCCATTTTAACTCCAGAGCACCAAACTCCCAGGAGTTAGCAGCACTTAACATTTTAGCCCACTGCTAATGTATTATATCCAGTCTCAAACAAAGCAAACACTAATCTGCAAGAATACAATATTACTTTTATGTCAAAGCTTTGATATGGAAACAATTTACAGCCCTTTTTGCCCCAAATTTTCATAACAATCAGCCAGTAGCAGAGTGTATTAGGAAGCTAATAGCTAGCTTCCCTGCATCTGTTGCTCCTTTTTTCCTCAGGGGAAGATTTGGCACCTCACTGTAAAGCCCAGCAACAAAATTACCTCAGCCTAAACCTGTCAACAGACCATTACATCCCTTGCTGACTATTATGGGCTGGGGGAAAAAAGGACCAAAGCCATTGTAGCGCAAAGGTGTTGGCAGATGTAGGCCGGAGGAATGTGGCAACAGGGATATTTGTTGGTCGTGTGCAATGGAGTCCTGCTTCTCAAAACATGGTGAAGTTTGCAGATGTTATCAGCATGCTTGAGAAAGCGTGGTGATGCCAGGGTATCAATATGGGATCTGTTTGGATGGAGACGATTTTTGAATATAACATAGTGCTAATCCAAGCTTGACAATGAACAAGAAAACGGTACTGAGGGAAGCCAAGTTGATAGAAGAGCTTTCAGTTCACTCATAAATCCTTCAAAAGAGGTGTGTTTTTTTCTGGTACTCTTCCACCACAAAGCAATGTTTCACATTAAAATAACAAAACTTTGGTAGACATCTTCATGCTTGTTAGCACTACTGTGTTTGGGTAACTTTGACCTTGACATGACTTATTTCCTTATTGTAATAATTTGAGTTGTAAATCACTACTTTGCGATATTGCATTAGAATATTTTTGTTAAAACCTAAATAACCCCTCACTTGAATTTTCACATTGAATTCACTTACTGGTAAACTAACAAATGGCAGGCAATGATTTAAATAGTTTTAGAATGAACAACATGAGCACAAATGCATTGAAACACCTGATGTGACATGTTTTCCTGATATCATCCTGGACTCTAAGAATATATTCTGCTGCAAAAAAACAAATTATTGCGCAACTCCGACTAAAGCCAGACTTTTTAAATATATGTAAACATGTTAGTCTGACAGAGATTGTGCTAAATCAAATTTCTCATAGTTGGACTAACAGGCCCCTGATAAAGCTGCTGACAGTGCACATGTGCCACACTACCCACCCCTGGTTACACCTGTGAATAATAGAAGTTGGGACAGAAGAATAAGACAACAACCAATTTTATGCTCAATCATCTTAATTGATTTTTTAAGTTAATGGATGATAGGAAGACTGAATGGACGTCGACAAGTCGCCGTATGGTAAACCAGAAAAAAAAGCTGCCCCTAGCAGAGTGGAGGAAGACACACTTCAATAAATCATTTCCCCACCAGTGCTTGTTTCCTGGGACAAGGGCACTGGTCTAAATTAATAGTCAAGACTTGACCGTGCATGGAAACATACTGATTGTCCACCACTGAGGGAATAGGGGAATTTTACAACACTCCGCTGAGCCCAACCCCCCCAACCCCCCCAGTGGTGAGGGCGGTCATACCTGGGGGCCCATGAATGGAGCCCTCAGGTAAAGCACTGTTGAAACAAATCTAAAGCTGCCTAATGACACACACCGTGAAACTCTTCACAGGTCATTTACATTGCTGACAGGCCACTGCTACAGTGCTGCACACCTCCTTCTCTCACCAGTGTGTGTGTGTGTGTGTGTGTCAGACAGAAAGACAGATGTGGAGAGTGACACAAATACACAAAAAGACGAAAGAGCGGCAAAGATAGGCGTAGAAAGAATTGGGGTGTGTATGTGTGATATGTATTAGTCATACACTGGGAGGTAATCTGTAAGCTATGAAAAGCGTGTTTAGCCTTTTTGCAGCATGGCCTCACAGCATGGGAAAGCCATTAGAGATGCTATCTCCAGCCGCTGGCAAGAGCTACCTCGGCTCATATTTCTAAAGAAGTTTCATTTATGTTCGCTGTTCTTCTCGTCTTTTTTTGCGGAACAGTGGATATCCTTAGAAGGTTTTGGCTCGTATCGATCTACTGCAAATGTAGCGCTAATCCAGCACACGACAGTATGTGATTTCAGGTCTCATTACTCACTTCCGATACTTCAACATCACACTGAGATAAGTGCAGAATAGGCAAAGGAGAGGGGGAAAAAGGAAGGGAATATATTTCACTCGTCCCTATATGAGCATCACCATATATTTATAAATGACCAAATTCAATTTTAAAGAGTGTGGTGCTAGGTCAGCTTTCTTTTCAAAGTTTCTTTCCTCACTGTTGGCTTTAAAAAGGTTAGTGTGCTGCATTAATATGTCGTGGATTGTGGCAACACTGTTGTTCGTTTAGATTATCATTAATGACCTTTGACTGTCACCTCCCTCCTAAAGAGGAGTAAACTAATCATTTTAAATGGGATCTTAACAAATCATTGTCACTATTATAATTTTAAAGAGAAGTTGTTCCTCTCGCCTGCCAATGTATGTATTTTTTTATCATTGCAATAAGTTCCATGTTTTTACAGTTCCTTTGCACTCAGGACGTAGCTTATTTATTTTATTTATTTTACTGCACTCAGGATTTTTAACTTTAGCTCATTTATTACCTTTGTTACTTCTGTTGTATTTTATTTATTATGTTACCTTTCCTCCGTGATGCTTTCTTGCTGGACTCCACTTCTGCAAAAATGACAAAAGAATCTTGAATCTCGAATTTGAACAACCAGCTGCACTTACACAGACGTAATCAGCTCAAATGACCTCTTTTTCGATTATTTGGGAATGTGGCAACTTCCAATAAGGACAGCCTTATCACACAAACCTCCCATTAAAGCATCAATTGTCCCAGTTTTTAATGAGTGAGAGGAAAGTAATTTCATCTGTGATTTGTTTCTCTTTTGTTCCATATCTTTCATCTGGGTCTTTAACCATGAACCTGGGACACCGCAGGGATTTTAAACAAACACTGAGCGTTAGAAATCCTCCTTTTCAAGTAAACATCTACAGAAGAGATCAGAGGTCAGTATCATCACAGAACACTTTTTAGCTGTCCAAATAATAATTGTGTACATGCAGAGTAACATGTATTTACTTTTAAATGAACTTCATATGCAGTCTGTTTTTCTCAGAACGCAGTTTAATTTGTACAGTAAAATCATTCTGTCTCTTCAACAGTATTATCATACTTGCTAAAGAGACTGTCTCACATGTTGAAGATATTCCTGGCAGTTCTGATTTTTCACAAGCTTTCAACAGTAGATCAGATGACACAACACAAATCTGTCCATCACACACTCTCCTTCCCCCCTAAATTGTTACCACACCATCCCGGGCCCTTTCCCAGCATCAATTAATGTCTCCACACATCAGTTTCAAGCTGTAAATTCTCCTTTTTCAAAAATGAAAACATTCACATAAGAATAGACAGTTTAAACAGGTGCCATGGTAACATAATCGTCACTGCGGCAATTACTGCCTTATGCCCGACTAACAGCCATAAATCACTCCCTCTCCACAAAGAGCACGTTGTGGTGCTCCACTCCTATCCAATAATCAGAAATTGCTCCGTGTACGCCGTGACGAGCGGGCGCTGAAACGGCCCATTCTCCTGTTTGGTGGACGATATTTCGCTCTCTATGGCGACGTTACAGGGATCCTTCAGCAGGCACGATATTGTACCTGCTCGACACCTGTTAGCTTTAGCCGAGGGTTTCATCAGATAGTTGAAATAAATACTGGTCATCATCATAACCATAATCATAGTCATAAAGCCCAGGCGCCTTTATTCTGTTGCCAAATTGCCCTTCCATCTAAATTTACAGTAGGACTGGGTTCGAGAGGAGAAACAGATAGGGCAGGGAGGAGGATGGGGCCTGTTATATATATATATATGCTCGGATATATTCTCAAAAATACACACCTGTAGACCACACACACATACACACACACACACACAAAAACTCCCTCACTCATTCACACACCTGGGAACTTTCACAGGCATGTAATGGCTGTAGAGACGGGCTTGAGAGAGCAACACTGTGGAATTCTCTCGGGATTACAAAGAAGAATATTGTGCTACTCTCACACACACACACACACACAGTGCAGCAGGTGAGCAGAGTGATAAGCGGGCTGGAGGACAAATCAGCCCTCATATTAAAATAATCCCTCATGTCTAATAACAATAATATGCTGCACACTGAGGCTATTGCACCACTCACAATGGTGTTCCTTTTCAGGCAGCACCTTGCTGAAAACAGATTTGAAATGGGCCCATCATGTCTGCTTGACCTGTCAACAGAGTGAAATACACAGAGGTTAGACCAGTGGATGCCGGTAACTACAATACTGTGTTCACTCAAAATCCTGTCCAGCTGTTTGACTCCAAAGTTACATGTCTTTTACAGGTGAAAACAGCTATAAATGAATCATCCATGGCTTCAATTGGAGTTTTAAAAACAATTCTGATCATGTCATCGTCAGTGACTTTGAGCTTGTGATTTATATGGATACGATGCCAAACATTCAGCAGTCTGATGCTTGAGTGATCAGTTGTACTGTATTTCCAGCAGACATTTTTGTTGGCCTGGAATATTTTCACTGTCTGATTTCCCAACATGGCTTCTGTCAAAACATCTTTATTTCAACTGCGGTGAGTTTGTGTAAACATGTAAAAGTTGTCAACATTGCCCAGAGTGCATTTTGTTTCAAACAAATTGCAGTAGACACATCAAGGTGTGTGTAGTTTTGAGTTCATGTCACATTCGAGATTAATGTCAATGTTTTTCTCCACCTTGATGTGTATTTGGGGGATTTAAGGTAGTGCGATTACAGCAGTCCCAGATGTTTCTTTCACTTTGGCAGAAACACACACATAACATGAAGATTTGGCAGAAAAATTGACAACTTAAAAAAAAGTTACATTTGCTACTTCTTAGCTGCCAACTGTTTTTGGATTATTAGTGATGTATTGAAGCAAGATATAATCCACATGAATTATAGATCTAGTGTCTATGTATGTCCTACTAACAGTGGCTCCGTTCAGTTCCTAAAGATGTTCTAAGGTACTGAGATAGAAACAAAGACGTGAACGTTTCCACCTCACTACGATGATCGCCCCTATTGAAAGCCCATCTTCCTCATTTCAGTCTTATCCGCTGCATATATAAACGCATAAAACACACACAATCCATGGCTCTCTTTTTATTGCTGTTGGATTAACAGAAAGTTGCATAGCACGGCTATTACAAATAATCTCTGCTGACAGAGACGGGCCATAACACCTTTGGCATTATAATACTTGATTCTGGGAATAAAAAAGTGAAGGAAAAAAAAGGCAGAACAAAACAAAAACAGGAAAACATGACATGTTTATTTTCATGTATAAAACAGACACCTTCATAAATTAACCATGCATAATGGCCCAAAAGAAACGTCTTTGTTTTGCACTACAAATGTTGCTTTTTTTATTACAAAGTTAGGGAAATTGCCAAATAGTTCGTATTAATAAATGTTTAAGGCACATAATCTCTCTCATCATTGCATGATGGATTTTGTTTCTTTTCAGTCAAACTTGACATGTTCTGTATGGAGCTGAAATTATGACGTTCGGGGGGAAAAAAAAGGGAATGTCATTAGTTAAAGTGTGTTTTTGCTTATGGATAGAAACTACTCTCGACTACTCTCTACTACTCTAACTACTGAAAAAAAAAAGAAATCTTTCTTGTGTTGAAGTACCAGCTGACACTGTGCATTAACATGCGTTTCTACATTAGCAGCTAAAACTTCCAGCAGCTCTGGATAAATATCAAGCGCTCACCTGTCCTTAATATTTCCATTTTGTGCCAAAGTGCCAAGTAAAAAAAACAAACATGTTGATCGGGAAACTCTTAACACTTAACGAGTTGTGTTCAGGTTTATTACAGCATGATAATGTCCCTTCAGTCAGGATGCAGCTCCGTCATGGTTTTGAGGCATTCTGCATCCGCAGTCGCCTCCTGGCCAAAGCTTCCTGTTTCTTCCTCTCAATCTCAGCTGCAGAGCACTTCCCCGCCATCTGGCTTGTGACAAAAACTAGAGAGGAGGAAAGACAGTGAGAGGAAAAAAAAACAAATGAATGGAAACAATGAATATGGTTTCATGAGGAAAGCTGACAATCTCACTGCTTGTGAAGAGAACCTGAAGAGAGAAAGAGAAATCTGCCCTAAATCAAACCATGTGTTCTGCTGCTTCAATTGGGAAGAAACAAAATTTTAATTTGTCAACACAAATATGTTGCTACCACAACTAGGGCCAGGGGGTATGCATAATGAAACTCATTTTGTACAGGACCCCCATCCCTCTGTGTCCAAAAAAACAAAATAAATCTGCAGTTTACTGGCAATGAAGCTTCCTGAGGTTTTGGACTCCGTAGCATCACAAATCAAAGACATGGCACAATATTTACTTGCTTTAGGGAGGAACTGTCCGAGAACACATGCACTGAACTGTCAGTGATTATAAGATCATCGTGTGACATCTGTTTTACGTCACTTTATATGAAAGTATCCAAGACAATGCTGAAAAAGGTAGAGGGGAGAAAGGAACTACAATCAAAGGAACCATTTAACTGACAATAGGAACAAAATCACTGAAAGCCATTTTATCCTAATGTCTATCAATATCAAAATTCAGACAGTTTACCTTTGCTGCTTATTGCTGCTGAGTCGGACACATTTCTCTTGAAGGCTGTGTGATGGGACTTCTCTGCCGCCCTGGTTGTAACTGTATGTGGCTTCATATCCACATTCCCGGCCAGCACAGTTCCAGAGGAATCCCTGCACTGGTTAAATGTGCCCAGACTGACGCGGCTTCCTGGGAGGCTCTGAGACATCCCTGACTTGTTGTTGGCACCTTTCATTTCAGTGTTCCATCCCTGATAATTCACGGTTCCACTGCTGGTCCCAGGTAGTGAGTTAGAACGCGCAAAAGCGCGTGGGGACTGTTGGTTGCTACTGGCACCTGCTTTTGTTGACCAGGCCTTGCCGATTGGCACGGGTGCGGTTGTTTTTCGCTGTCTGTCTACAGCAGTATCTTCCTTCGCTTGGCAGCTACTGGGGCTCACTTGCTGTGGCTGACTGTTGGAGATTCGCTCCACACTGTCACACACCTGGAGCAGAGCATCGTCGTCCCATTCGTCCCATAAGCTGTCTGAAATGTCTTTAATTGAGTCTGCAGCTACACAAGCCCTCCGCTGATCATTAGCGATCTTGTCAGGTTGAGGAGTCGTCGGCCTCTTTGTGGAAACAGATTTCTGTTCGGACATTTGTGGTTTAGCTCGTGTTACAGTGCAGCTGGTCTTGGGAGCCTCTTTGGCAGCCGTCTGCAACTTGAAGTGTGGGTTGGACTCTAACTTGAAAGTGCTTCGGTTGGTCGTCTTTGGTTTGGGGCACAGTTTCTGGATTAAACTGCAGCTTGGGTTAGAGCGCAGGTCTGAGCGTTGATGGGAAGAGTTTGTGTCCGCACTAGGTTTACAAACAGAGGTCGAATGAGCAGCATTTATCTCAGTGTTGGGCTGAAAAGTGTCTGTCGGGTTGGTGTCCTGTTGCTGGTCAGGATTCTGGGTCAATGCCAGCACAAAGGAGTCATTAAGTAGGTCATCATTCTCCCAATCATCGTCAAAGTCATCACAAGATCCCTTTCCTTCAGCAGCTTGTGCAGCTGATCTGGACTTGTGAGCTAACTTGAGCTCCAATTGTTGGGGCTCAGCTAAGGTTGTAGTCGTGGGCAGTTTTTTTAATTCCTGTGAGCAGGCTGACGCAGAGGAGCCCTGGCTGAGCGGGCCACTGACTTTCTGAGTGGAGGAGTCAAACAGAGCGCGCAACTCTGCCTCCACCTGATCCGACGAGGAAGGACACTTCAAGTCTTTCACGTCGCCGCGGAATGATGTCTCTGTTGGCTTTAGTTTGGACGTGTTCACACATTCTTTGTGGTTACTGTTGACAGTGTTGAGATGTTCGGAAATTTCCTCGTCTTGCTGCATGTTCTTGTCAAACTGCTTGGCCAGTTTCATTAGGTCCTCTACACTGCTCTGTCTGTGGAGAGGATGAAACAAAAGAGAAAAGTAAAACAATCTTTAAACCAAAAGAGGAAAGGATAAACTATTCCTATTGATGACAACTAATCAAGTTATATATCGATAACAGACCGAGAGGACCTCCTCTTGACTCTTGGCTCTGAAACCTCTGGTGTGCAAGGGACAGCACTGTCACCGATCCACTGCAGCAGAGATGAGTCAGATGCTTTCGGTTTTATGCCCTGTGTAACACAACCACAACATTTAATAAGAAAACAGTTCATTTTGAAATACGAAAAAGAGCCAACATAAATGTTTATGGCAACATACAGAACACTGTGACAAAACTATTTATTGCTCAAATAAAAAGTGAACTTTCAAAAAGGACGGTTGGACATGTTAATTCACTGGTTAGCGGAAGGAATTACTGACCTTTGGGGCAATGCGGTTGGCAATATCTGATATCTCCACAACTCTGGTGTTTTTCATCGTAGCGCCTGAAAACAATGACAAATAACTGTTAAAAATCGACTATCATCATTACAAACAAAGTAAATCGCACAAAATAACCATTCAAATTCACAGAACAACCTTGTTTTATAATTTCAATGAAAGATATTCATGAAAGCAAGTGGATTTCTGTAACAACTGCTTGTATAATGTACATGTATATGCAATGTCAGTTTATCTCAGGTTCTACAGAGTTAGCATGTTCAGATATGAACAGGATCAAACATATGTTTATGTATATATGAAATGTTTCACCTGCGTTTGCTGGAGTGGGAGAGGTCGGATCCCAGATAATGTCTTGCGATGTTTCCGCATCACCTGGAGAGTCTCCATTATTCAGGCCAAGGTACATGCTCCAGCCTTTGCGCTGAGGACTGTGCAAATCTGTGCGTGTTAAACAAATAATAAAAGGTAAGTGAGGACTTTCCAAAAGACATTTGAAAAGTCATTTGACTGCATTTAAAAGGTCCAGTGTTTACCATTTTACCAAGGCGGGTTTATTGGCAGAATATATTACCCATACATATGTTTGTACTTTATAATAAAAACAGTTAGGCTTCTGTAGCCTTGTAGAGACTTAATACATACTTAAAGTAAAAAAAAATGGAAATGTTGGAGAGTAGAAGAGGAGATTTGTTTGACTGCTTACATCCTTAAGCACCTTTTAATGCAATATGTAGTCATGCCATTATATGTCACTAATTCTTAGACACTGTACCTTTAAAGGGGACACAATATGTGCACTACTGATGTCTAAATATTTAGATATATTTATATTTGCATGCTTGCATTGTTTGTTTTATGAATTAAAGTGCCCATTGTGACATTTGCTACATAAATAATGATGTTATTATTAATTGTCATCAACTGCCATCGAAGATAATACATTTCTAATAAAACAAACAAACAATGATACTGTATTTGTGGTGTCTAACAGAGGTTATTGGTTGTGTGTGTTGGAGTTCGATCACAACAGCAATGCAGACGTTAATAAACTTCATTGGATGTTTCTGTTGTTGCTGTTGTTGTTGTTTTTTCCCGTGTAATGGTGTTGAAGCAGCAGTTGGACCCGCAGCCTCACCTTTACACACGGGTGTTGTTGTGGTTCCAGGCATCTGCGCTGCTCTCTCTCTCTCTGCAGCCTGCTACTGATTTACACTGATAACGCTTAGAGACGCTGCTCCACACGTCAGTGAACTCCGCGGAGTCAGCAGTAGCGTCAGCAGCATCTGTTATCGGCATCAAAAAGGTTCACTTTAACGGCAACAGCGATGCTATAATGCTCTGCTATGTTGTGTCCATTCACTGCATGATTCCCTGCCAGCAAGCCGCCATGATTGTACGTGACGTCAGCGAACTACGGGTGCCGACGAGGTTTCTCGTTTCGCTCGATGGCGGTGTCACGGTTGAGATTCAGAGGCAGGTAAAACTTTGACTGAGCTGTTTTTAAGCTTTGCCATACAACACCATCGGTATTACAATATATCTAATGATTAAATTTGTTAAAATGATTATGTATTATTTCTAAAACAACAGTAAAAGTCATGCTAGTTGAAGATGCTCATGTGGGCTACAATCATTAACAAATGTATGTTGAAGTTTAGCACAGTCAAAACAGTCTAGTGTTTTTGAAAAGTTGTCCTCACATATATTACTGGTGCAATTTAACCTTAGCAGAATGAGTAATTATTAATAATGTGGAGTATTTATTGTGATGTCAGACCAATTTGCAATTTTAGCATAGTGCTAGTCTTTAGCTATGCTGTGTTGCACACTTGTTGCATACTTAAGGGTGGGAATCACAGGGTAACTCATAACCGCACAACGATATATATCACCAATAGATATTTTGACCCACCCCTAATTCGTCATTATTTTGCAAGTAAAACATGGCTCCTGCAATGTCTTGTACAGCTGTACAGAAACTGTAATCCTTTCTCAGTGTTTTTTACAGTAGCCATTTGACATGTTTCAACAGGGAAGAGCACATGTGTTAATTAATGATGACTCTGTATGTCAGGACAGTGTGGCAGAAAGTCTGCATGCACTCTGAAACTGAGAAAGCTGAATGGAACACAGCCATCTTTAATTCAATTATTTACACCTGTGCTTTTCTTCTGTGACCTGTCAAAATATCTGACACCATTAACCTTTGGCTAAAAAAATAATAGCCCTAAAAACACGTGACAACAACGATGTCAAGACTTTACAGCAAAAGGTTAAACTTGAGGTAGTGCCGTTAAGAACCTAGTCACAACTTAAAGCAGCTGATGGAAGCATGTTGTTTTAGTTATTTAATTAAAGGAAGACACTGGATGTATTAAAAGAAGAAGGAGGCTGCATATGTTCAGTCAAGATAACACATGATAGATAGTAACCCCAAAATATGAAAAATAATTATTTATTACTGTGGAGCTCAACTTTACATGAACCTAGCTGACAATACCTACTTTCTGAAGAAGATTTACTTGTATGAGAGTATATATAAATTGTGGAATTCCTACTTCTTTCAAAGTAATTATTAACTGCATGGGCCAAGGAAAAGACAAAAAGCAGAGTATTGCCATAATACAATGAGAGTTAATCTTATAGAGAACATATTAAAATGAGTGAAATAATTTGCAATAAACATCTACTATAATGCAATTTTTAAAAAAACAAAACTCCAATAAAAAGAGGAGGAAATATTTTAAAAGCAGTGTGTGGGAATGGCAGAAAAAGAGGCAAATTCCTGTGTCACTGAAAGTAAAACCTGACCCCCCATGCTGATTCAGTTCTTGGTCTGAACCGCTGTGATTTAAACAGGCTCCACCCTTTCCCAAGTCTTTTGGCCAAACCAGGAAGGAGGACAGACACAGCAGATAAGGTAACACAAACACAAAGCACTCCAAATCAAATGCCCATACTTCAGTTAACAACAGTGTTGTCAAAGAAAATGTCCAAATATACTGTTTTATCCAACATTGTTAAAATGACAGTGAAGAAAACTAACAAAAAGTGTAATGAGAATGTGAACAGACTGAACGTCTTTTCTTTTAACAATGATTAGGAGTTTAGATTTCAGAGTTGGATACAAATAGGGCATTTCCACATTAATGCTTTCAAACTTGTCATAATATACAGACATTAAATGAAAGATTATTAAGATGGCAGACAGCCTGGTAGCTGTTTCTGCCCATGTGTTTGCCAAGTCATCGTCATCAGGCTTCACTGGGCCTCAAGCTTGGTTGTTTGTGGATTCTTTGTTGTGATGCTTGTTGTTAGTGTGGATTACATGACTATTGTCAACAAGTCCATCACACTTTACACAATCGTTTATTATGTGACTCAAACAAATGGTTAGGAACAGTTTGTATTACATGTCGGTTGGGTGCAGATTTTATGTCTGCGATCTGGTTTCAATTTACGAAAGTCAGACCGGTAGACTGTATAATTTTCTACAGTCAGTAATGACCAGATACCAGCAGGTCAGATTAGTAACGGAGTTTAAATCCCTTATATTTAAGCTAATGTCACCTATTAGAATGTCTGTGTCTGCCTACACACCAATGACTGAAAATACGTTGTGCCCTTTTTACTTTGTAAAGCACTTTAGTCTTGTCTATTGTTAGTGTATGGAGGCTTTCATTTTCCACATCACACTTGTATAAGTGTCACACTTGATAATACATGGTTTCTAATCAATGTTCCAACAATTTGTTATATCACAAAATCATTATTTGTCGGAGCAAAGCCTTAAGATCAATGGTCAAACACGCTATTAAATCAGTGCAGTCAGATTAAGGATGACGGTAAGGCTTTTTCATGCCAGGATGGCTGATTGGTCAACAGCGGCTTATTCACCATTTTATCGTGTATAGGGAGTAAACTTCAGTGTTGAAATCTGAGCCTCAACTTAATTTACCCTTATAATTAAAACACCTTTGTCAAATGTGACATCAAGGTCTAAGTGTATGAATATGTATATGTATGTGTTGATTTGTGTTTTATTTCTAATTCTCAGTTTGAGTGAGTAAAATAACAGTGATACAGGACTTGAGATGATACATGACTTGAAGACACACTAGTGACAATTTCTTCAAACTGAAATGAAATGAAGAGTTGAGATTCTTCACATTTCTGTGGAGTAGTTTCCAGAATAAAGCACTAGATGGTGCTTGTATACCTCAGTGTGTGTATGTGTGTAAATGCAGTAAGAAGAGTCAGTGTAGATTGGTTGCAGAGAGATTTGTGTAAAACATATTTTCACTGAGGTGCAGTGCTATGGGAATAGTATGTTGTAATTGATAACACACACACACACACACACACACACACACACACACACACACACACAAGCTGCAGTGCATTACTCTACTTGATTATATCATTCTGCTTTGATTGTTTTCATTTGGAAGCAGTTTATCAATATAGGGAATTGGAGAAGCCAATCACATGTGTTTCTTTGATTGAATGCCAGAAATTGTTATGAAGAGACGACCTATGGTCCGAGCCTCAACTTCCCTGGTTCAGGCATTATTCTTGTTTCATCAAAACATCAGGAGATATTTTACCATTGCTAACGATAAATGCATGGGATTTGAGAGGAACTGCAACATGCGTCATCTTTCAGGGAAACTCACTCTGATTTATTGAATGAAAAACATAAATTGAGCAGGAAGGAGATATGTGAAAGAAATAATTTAGGTGCCACAGATCCTTCAAGCTGATATACTAATGTTTCAGAATCCATATATCAGATGTTTAAGATTGACAATAGGCATATAGCTAAATAACTATTGGCAAGGGAAAAACAAACGAGGGGTTTTGACAGTGAAGGTTCCTCATTGTCAATTAAATGCTGAAATCATAAAACAAAGTCATGGTAGAGTGGGTTGGTCCAGCTGGAAGGTTGGGGTTTGATGCCTGGCTCCTGTACATGTCGTTGTGTCCCTGGGTAAGACACAATCACAAATAGGTCTTGGCATCTGTGCCCACGGAGTGTGAATGGGTATGATAGATGTGCGATTATTAAAAATACGCTGAATATAGATACCCTATATAAATGTGTTTTAACCAACCTGTCCCCCAACTGAAATGGAACTATGAGTAATTGTGGCCGACCCATGAATACGACCAAAAAAAAGGCAGAGTTAGGCAGTCAAAATTAAAAATAGTAAAACTTAGCATGTGTAAAACTCCAATGTGGGAGTCAAAAGTACAATGCTTTAACCGCTAGGTGAACTGATGGTGGAAACTTCAGCGAAGCTACTGGATGACAACACATCCAAGGTACCAGAGTGCTATCATTTATACTACTGCAAGAGGTGCTGGTTTTGAAAAATGGAAATATAGTGTAGGTCATAATTCCTGCATACGACCTTTCTGTACGTTTCGTTGGAGAACTGTCTTGTTTGAAAGCGTGAATGGCAGAACTGTATAAAGCACTACAGTATGAGTGGTCATCAAGTCGAGAAAAGTGCTATATAAATATAGACCATTTAACATATCCAGTAGGTGTTTTCAGCAAGCATTTTTTGTAAATGATTATTTGTCAATTAAATGTCGCTTTTAATAAGAAATGAACTTACCAGTCGCACTGATATCTAAACATTTTAGTCTACTTTTATTTAGATTTTCTTAAGCAAATGTGTGAAGCACCACACATCAAACAGCATATCTGTTCCTTTATTCAATGTCATGTTAGTTTTCTGTTGTCAGTGTTAAAGAGGTTAACTGGGACGGCCAGTGTGTATCAGCAATTTAATCAACAGTTAGCTACGTTTAATCTTGGGGTAGCCCCATTGCTCTGTCAAGCGAGCAGTGTCATATCATGCTGCCACGCATATCCACGCCCGGAAGGCCTGCAGTCTAAAAGTCACTGTAACGCCCTCTGTCACACTGAATGTTAGCATCTCTCAGAAGTGATAGTTGGACCACAGCATAAAGGGCATGGACATGTCACTTTCACTTTGAATATGAGGCGTCTGTCCTCCACTGCCTTGTTTCTTTTATTCCGCTCTGCCTTTCCTTGTCATGTCACAGAAGAAACACAAATTACTGCCAAAGGCTGCACAGTTTAGCCCACATGCTCCCTAAGCTAGCTTGATCCTTTCCCAGAAGCTTGCTTCTTTGTCTAACTACCTACCGCCTTCTTCTATTTATCGGTTACACCTCGGTTGTTTAGAAGCAATTAAGGAGCTAATTGTAGAGATTTCTGAGGACTGGGTATTATAGTAAAAAGTAAAGAGCTAATGGCTAATTGCCCAAGCAGCTGCTAGTGTTTATGAAGGAGGAGTGAACATGCCAAGGGATCTGACAGGCGTACATGGCACGCATGTGTGTTTGTGTGTGTCTGTGTGTGTGTGTTTTTGTGTGCGTGTGTTAGGGGGAATTGCACATCATTGCTGTGAATCCCAGGGATGGCTCACACTGGGCGACTGCCAGGTGAGCAAGACAATCAAGACAGAGAATATGGAGCTCATCTGAGAGAAGTGTGCATAAATGATAATCACCTCTGATGGTTGCTGGTGCTGTATCTCCATGGAGTCGACAGTGTCTCCCATGTTTGTAGGTGAAGGGTAGGCTATATATCCCAATGTTTATGCCACCTTCATCCTCTCTCACACCGTACTCACGCTTGAAGACCCCCCTTTGGGTTGGCAGTGCCTCATGACAGTTAGCATGTGGCAGAGCTCTGAAGTGGAAGGGATCCAGGATACTGGGTTTTCTGTGCCAGCTTCACCAAGCTGGGATTTCACCCATTTCACAATGTCTGCCAATGGCTGGGACTGTGAATGAAAGCATTTGAATCAATGCCTGCTTCTGCAGAGTCAGATCAGTGGGTTTTAGTAGTAGTTAGATGCAGCCTAGGGTGGTTTGGCGTCTATCTGAAAGAATCCCAGCAGCCTTTTTTGGTCACATGGGGGGGAACGGGAAGTGCTAAAGGGCATCCAACTGCACTCTCAACCAGCAGTGGATGTTTGGATTGAAGAGAACATCAAAAGCAGGACAGTGGTGGTCTTGTTTTAATTTGCAAACATGACTGGTATGATTTCAGGATTCTAAGCATTGACATTTTCTATTTCTCACTTATGTTGAATGAGCCACTACAAAGAGGGAAACATTAAAGCGTCTAAAGAGCAAAGGTGTAAAGGAAAACTCAAACTTCATTAACAGAAAACTCTGTGAAACTGACATCAACGGCCCTGTTCAAATTAACGGATAATGCAGATGACAATGATTAACCTAGCAACAAGGATGGAGTAAAATAATCTGAGTTACCTTTATTTCAAAAATGTCATCCGTTTTTATCAGGCCGTCCTCCAAAACTTAATATCTGTAATGAAATAACATAATTTTAGTATATCCAATTAACCTCTGTCTTGACTCCCTTAGGGCTTCACTTAACATAGTTTCAGCTATTGTCTTAACTGCAGCTCTGCTTTAGGTGTTACAGACCTTTCCATCATCTCCATGGTCACCTTGTCTGGGTAAACTTTCGTAATATTCTGCATTATATCTAAACCCTTATCCATTTGCGCTTGAAGACACCGTGTAAGGCAGGAGAGATGGCTGCCATTTTGCAACATGAGGACGCAGCAGCAGCAGCCACGAACAATGGTGTACAGAGGGGCGGTGTGTCTGCGTACAGCACAGTGTAGCGGCAGTCTTTGACTGCTCATTTATTCTGTTTATAATAGCAAAGCTGATGATAAATGTCCCGCAGAGTGCACATGTGCTAAAATATTCATCAGTTGGAGGCCCCTAATTTGCAGAGGAGGAAAACCAATAAATTCAGATGTGAGCTACAGCCATGCTATATTTATATTAATATGCAAGATGATGGTTGGGACATTAAGATTAATCTGGCATGTATGTGCTTTTAACCAATTGGGGTGTTCTTGTGTTATAGCAAGGAAGGTGAGAAGGTGCTTTTGTTGTGAGCTTGGATGGAAATTCAACCACATTTTCCTG
Organism: Solea senegalensis; assembly: GCF_019176455.1. Lineage (NCBI taxonomy): Eukaryota > Metazoa > Chordata > Actinopteri > Pleuronectiformes > Soleidae > Solea > Solea senegalensis. Next base: position 15,847,513 of record NC_058035.1, read on the forward strand.
ATGTTTTTGGATTTAATGATCTGAGTTAATGGCAAACTACAACAAATGCATTAATGTACAATCCTCTGATTGTGGAAATCAGTGACTGTTCATTTTCTTTTAACACAAATTAACAAACCACATGGTTTAGAATACTACAGTTTTCCTCAGAGTAGCACATGTTTCTGCACTGGCAGCTTGCAGGGCTTCCTAATTTCCCCTCCTGCAGTCTCCTCTACTTTCTGTCCTTATTGCTTTCTTGTGTTCTTTGTCTCACTCTCTCCGGCTCCTCTTCCCTCTGTGGTTTTCTCCATGTGTGTTTTTCTCACCCTTTCTGCTCAGGTGTGCGGGGCCCAAGGAAAGAGGAGGAGGAGGAGGGGAAGATAGGTGGGGAATTCTCCTGTCTTATACCCAACAGAGTCTCACTCTCTTGGGTTAAGATGACAGGAAGTCAGCCAGATGGCACGGAGTAGGTCTGCAACATGTGACCTCCCCTCTGGGGAGGTAGGGAGGCAAGGAGGAAAGAAAAGCGCAGTGAGGAGGAGGGATGTGGATGAGTTTAAAGAAAAGGCGGTGAGGAGATGGTAGAAAGATGTGGACTGGAGCCTCTCATTGTAGTAGCAGTTGTTTCACCAAATTTAGACCGTTTAGATTGTGATTTAATATATTATTTTAAAGAGGCCATAGCATGGTCCTATCTCACTTATGTGTGAGATATGGAGGTGTACTTACAAACAAGTCGTTTTTATTGTCAAAAACGTCCTAGTCGAGCCGATGTAAATGTTTCATCACTGACGCTCTCGTCAGCTGTGCTTTTTCAGACCAAAACCACACCCTCAGAACACGGACTGTCTTGTGATTGGCCAGTTACCTGGAAGTGACGTAATTGGCACGTCAGCTCTCAGACCCGCAGCTTCCCCTCTGGAAAGGCGGCTGCACCGCTAGCAATTATCAAAACATTGACTAATGCCGTAATCCCTTACACATTTGATCCGGAGTCTGACCCAGAGTCAGAAGACACTGTGACAAGTGAACCACCTCCATCGCAAAGACTGCTGCAGGACGCCTGTAGCTTGGATAACGTTGTGGTTGCAGAGATGATAAACACACGTTTAAGCTCCTGCTGGAGCAAAAAGCATTTACCGGTCAAACTCCTGAATGTCTGGGTTTCTTGGACAGTAGAATTCACTATAACACTGTAACTTTATGTCGTTTTATTCATACTCCAACCTGTTTGTAGCCATGTCTGTTTACCAGTGCAATGTTGATGTTGCCTCTGTGTGTCCTGACATGAAATAAATCACTTCCTGTGAGCAGCTAAATAAATATGAAGTTCATAAAGACATGACATGAAAAGCATCAATGTGATGTTAAACAGAGTAATATATTGATGAGTTTGTGATTTTTGGCAATATCATGTACAGTTTGAGGCAAAAAGGAACTTTAGCGTCAACTTTCACTGTACTCTTCAACTAATGTTTACAGTGCATCATTTAACGCAGATGGGTTGATTTCATTTTGCTTCCGTGCAGTGTGAGAGTGAATTTAGTAAACAAATATAGTGCGACACAAAACATCAAAAGCTTATTTGCATATTTGCAGATCTGCATGTCCTGTCCACTAAATTCAATCTTGTCCAGAGTCTGTTCAGGGAAACGGCCACTTGGAAAATATACAACTTCATTTCCCACAGCTGGAAGTCACATCACAAGCAAATAGCTCCAATCTGGTATTGACATCCTCAGTGTCAAGGGTAAAAAATAAATTGACAAATTTCTCCACTTTTTATTATTAACATCCGCATACACACACACAGATTTGCTCATCATATTGCGCAAACTTTCATTTCATGCACAACTCCCACTCTGCCCCTAACCAACCCCCTCCTCCCCTCTGTTGCTCTCCTGCCTGCGGTCGCCTTTGATCTTAATTTGGCTTCAGTAAAAGTCTTGTACATAGTCATTTTCATATGGATGCTTTGAACACACTGATGGAGGGCTCGTTGCTGCCGCATTCACTTTTATCGTGCAAGCCTTTTTCCCTTGGAACCCAGCGAGCATATGGTGAACACCCCTAACCAGAGTTTCCTACAACAGAAGGGACCGCCCACTCTTAACATCTTCTATTCCCCGAGTCCTTCCATCACTCTGGGCGTAGAGATGTTAAAATTGGTTACACTGGTAGAGGTATAACAGCGGTGCTTATGAGGCAAAGTTTATTTTAATAGACTCAAGAGACTTTTAAATTTCCCCGTGTCAGCGAACCTGAAAAATGAGCAACATAAAAATAAATGCAGTAAATTGATATCTTGATCTCACCCATCTGTTCCTTTTTCTCCTGGATCAGGTCCTATGTAGGCGGACATCCAAGTCAACCAACAGATGACACATGAGTTTCAATATTAAATATTGCAATATTGAATATCTTTTAATACAAGAATGGAAAACTGTGTTTGCCCGTCAGAATTTTTCATTCCTGTTACTGAGTTCCAGGATGTAAAGATCATATTTCTTGCTCTGGTTTTTCATTTTGCTGAAAAGAGAAACCTGGCCATTGTTTGCTATACAGAGAGCTACAGTCTTTTGCTCTCCTTGTTTTGAACTGTAGAGCTGCCATGTGCTGCCAAAATGTCTGTCAAGAGACAACGACCAAAGCAGATCCGCTGTATCACAGACTTGTCTGAGTGAAGACTCTTGCATGTCGGTCACAGAGCTGCATTTCGCTTACAAATTTAAGGTTTGTGTAAATAGAACAATGATTTGACAGTCACCACAAAGCGCATCATCAAGTTTCAGGAAAAGTCATTCATTTGTATAGTCAGAGTTAAAATGTATTTTTTATATCGCTGTTTCTGGTTAAAAACGGTTTAGACGCTGCATTATGCTGCAGTATTTCTGTCATTAAATAAGCATATGATTTTACTTCCAAATGAACAGAATGAACTTGTGAAATAATAATAAACGGTTACAAATAAAACATAATTTGTACTGTCTAGACAGTAATTTTATTCACTTGCTTTGTGGGGATAACAATTTTTATCTTTCTATTGTCTAACTCTCTCCCTAGGATTGCTGTTACATTGTACGTGAACAAAATACTCCAGAAGGGATACAGCAGTTATCTCATTATCATTTCTTAAATGTTTACAGCCATTGTCTTCCTTTACAGTGCAAACATCACGCTGTATATGTAAAAATGCTGCTGGGGTTGTTTTCATGCTTTTATCTTAAATACATTCTTTCCAGATTGTTCAGCCCTAGAAACCCGGTAATTACCATATATTATCACCTCCACAAGCTCCACCACTAGGGTTGCCATGTTTGAGGTAATTATATCACTCCCAAGTTGTCTGTGTAATCGCTTAACAGAAGAAGCCGCTCTGTATTTGTGGGAGCTTTGACACAAATGTTCGAAATCCTTTCTTTGTCCTCTGTAGTATGCAGTCGGAAATCTTGTAGTTGCTCGGATTTGAGTCGCACTTGTAGTGTGAGCCTCTGGATTGAAAAATTGAAAAATTGAAAAAGTAAAATTTAAAATCTCAGATAAAATTAGACACATGAACCTAAAAATACACGTGACTAAGAACAGAAAACATGGTGACAAGTAAACAAGTGCAGCAGCAAATATATTTTGTCGGTTGGGATGTTGGGTTGCGGGCAAATCCACAATCCACAATCCCATCTGTGAAGTCACTGTGAGCTTTTTCTGTATAAAACCAAACCATAATCCTTCCCTTACCTTAACCAAATGCCTAAACATAACCATGAAGTTGTTTAATAATGTTATAGGCACTACAAGTCAGTATTGGTCTGCAAGGCCAGATATTTTGGCAGAAAACAATTACAAAGGTTGTTTACCTACATATCCAATATACACTAAGTTAACTGGGGCAACTAAAGGGGCATCATTAGCAGTCAAGCAAACCCAATCCTAACAAAATTATTGGCATAGTACACAAAATAATCCACACGGATTATTACATGCAGTTGTTTGATATGATTTATTTAAAATATACCATCCACATCATGTACTGTCTTAGCAGCAGATTCACACATAAGCTGAATTCATCTCGGTTGTTAATGGAAATGCTCTGGTGGTCTTCCGTCCGTCATTGTGTAAATTCTTTCACGAGTGGTCGTAATTGGCTCGACCAGTTCAGGATGGACAGAAACATGAACCAGTTGGTCACAATCAGTTCAGTTTCAGTTGTGATTTGTTAAACTATATAAATAAAATAAGGCTCAGTCGTTTTTTGGTATTATTGATTGTTTTTAGCCTCAAGTCATGTGACTAATTGCATCTGTCCATCGTCATCTGATGAGAGGGCATGTGATCCCAGACCCTGAGCGTTTTAACAACCTGCAGATGAAACTCAACAGTTGTATTTTTTTCCTAATGATCCTGCCTAATGCAGCTTTAATAATATCCTCACTAGCTTTATATGTACAAAATGGAATCTGGTGAACAGTAGATTTGCTTTTGTCATTGTGTTGCAGTGGAATGTTATTCCTCGTGTTATATACCACTGTGGGACAGGTTTGAGTACAACCAGTGACCTTCACTGTACTGGAAGTATACATTTTATAGTTACGTCAAACCCTGGACAAATAAATCTTTGGTTATGAATTGGGATTCTTACCATGGCAGTAGAAAACTTTCACATTTATGATGTGATGTTTGTGCAACAAAAATGGACACCGTTTTGGGATGAAACCCTTGTGTAACATCTATTCTTGTCGCTTAACCTCACCCTTACCCTGGGCCCATTTGAGGGTTTTTAGATTGTAAATAGCACAACCATGTTGGGACACATCAGACTCTTTCCTGCCACCACAGACACCATTATCATTCCGACGCTTATTTCAGCTGACTGTGATATTGTGCTGCATTTCCGTGTTTGGTGTTGTCTGTTTCCATCGCGCCAGCTGTTGGGTTATTTATAACTGTGGTTGCTGATCTAAATGAGCTAGTAATTAGGCAGCAATGCTTTTTAGGAGACAACCGCTCATTCCCATCAATCCATCCGCCCGTCCCTCCCTCCCTCCCTCCCTCTCTTCTTCCCTTCCTTCCCTCCTTCCTCCTCTTGTTCCTCTCCTCTGCCCTCACCTTCACTGTCTCCGTTGTCCCCAAACAGGAGACAAGTGGGAGATAAAGGGGAGACTTGACTTCACTGAATAATTGAAGAGGTTTTTACAAGAGAAACGGCTTGCTATCTGACCATATAAAGGTAACACATGGCGCACTATCAGACCTGAGCAGGCGCATACATGCACACAAATGTGCACTGAGATGTCATGGGGTCAAAGGCACAGCCTAAAAAAAGCCAGACAGCTTTTAATTGGATGCAACTATCAGCAACATCACCTTCTGTCGACGTACTGCTGACACACTAAACCTTCACCCTGAACCTGTTTGAGATGACAACAGTCATCAAAAAAAAAAAATGCCGAAAAATGCCTGTAATCCCCCCACCCATCTCCTTTCCCTGGTGAACAACCCTTTACCTCATGCTAATTTCCAACTTTCAAAGCTTGTAAACTTTATCTAATTATACACAAGTCAACGGACTCCCTCTTCCAGATTTTTGGCAGGTTGTGGTGTTAATTTATGAAAAACAAATGTGAAATATGCAGATGTCTTTTGTTTGAAGCAGCTGTTTGGTGCCGTTGCCAGGTTTCAATCAGGCGGTCTCTGGGGATACCCGTGTGTGAGATCTGTGGCCAAGGCCCCCCGTTTGATGTCTGACAGGGATGGAGGGATGAGGCTCAAGTGCGGGTGCTCATCCACAGCCAATACATGATTACAGTGCAGGGTGTGCGTGTGCATGCTTTTTCACTATGACATGATAAAACAGGAAATTCTCAGTCATTTATAAAAGTAACGAGGGACAAGATGTAGTCTAATTATTTGATGCAGGAGAATTGATTTTAGTCTGAACTTTGTGTCGCTTCCAAGTCATAATCGTATATTAGATCACCACTAGATTTGTTGTTTTGGCAATGCTATAATGACCAAATAAATCTATTTCTCAATATCTTTATTGGAATGCAACCAGGAAAACTGGAAAACATGTATGCAGTATTAAAACTGTAGTGTATAACAGATGTCACACATGTCGGTAACATTGAAACCATTGTCACATGAGTTCACACAACCCCGATGAAGTGTTTCCGCTCCGCTCTGTTTCTCAGTAGGACAGGGTTTTGTTTTTGTGTCAAAAGTAAAATGGCAGCAAACTTTAGGTCATGGAATTAGCCGTGGTTCTCTGACCCCTGAGTGAGGTAGTGAGATAATGAAATGAACGTATGTTGAAAGAGAGTGGTCGGAATATGGACCTGTAATTGTCCTTTCAGAAAGCTCTGCGTTCTCACCTGATGCATGGAGTAATCTGGGGGTATTGACACCATCCATCCATCTTCTACCACTTTATCCTCCACATGAGGGTCGGTGGTGCCAATCCCAGCTGACATAGGGTGAAAGGTGGGGTACACCCTGGATAAGTTGCCAAACTTTTCGGCAGTGCTGTCGCTAAATACGCCAGACTCTTCCGTTAAATGTTGAAATTTCAGTAATTTCCTTGCTAAATGTTGGAGATTAACACATGTCTTCAGGATTTTTAAGTCTTTTAGTTTTTAACTGACCGTTACAGTTCGGCATTGTTTGGTTTTGATTCCTGTGTCGGACGTTGCACTCATGTCTCTTCTAGCGACGACAATCTGACCAATCAGTAGCCGACACATCTGTCGATGTCACGTATACGATCGGCTCAGCTCGCTTGGAACCTCGCCAGAGCAGGTACTAAAAAAGCACCAGGTACTGGAAAAGCAAGCACTCGTGACGAGCTTTCAACTTTCAATCACAGGATTCTATTAAAAATGCCAAATATCACAAACACAAAACCACAATTTTGTATTCGCAAAGCCACTCCCAAAGTGTGCTAAAACAACACGGGTAGATGTGGCCACACAAAATATCTTCCTCATTTTGACCTTTTGTAAAACAAACTTCTTTTTTCCCACAGTGCTCCATCGACTGCGTCCTCAGAGGATCCAGTGAAGCAGGCCACAGTGGATTCATCTCTCCTGCAAATTGCATGCAGTAAGTGAACTCTGTAATGATCTCTTTTGATCTGTTGTTTAAGTTTAAGTGAGCATCTCAAAGTAGAAGAAAAAAAAAGATGAGAAGACGTGAAGTGAGATGCCAGGGTGCATTTACATCGACCGTGCTCTTACAAACGCTGTCAGCCATGTTCATGGCTAATTTATGGCGCTCATTAAGTGACATGAAACACACACAAAAAAAATGCAGCAATTATCATTTATCTTGATATATTATTTACTAGGGATCATTTTCCTACTTGGTTGGGGACTGGAGTGAGAGTGGTGGAGAGGGGAGGAGGAATGAGATGGTGGAGGGAGGGAGGACCACAGGGGTTTGGAGACAGCTGGCAGAGGGAGAGAAGCAGTGAGAGACATGGAGAGAGGGAAGACAAGACAGAAGACAGAAACAATGTGGCGAGGATTTTTTTTTTCATGATCAATATCTCTACAAGGTTTTTGTATTAAAAAAAACAAAGGAACTTACAAAATCAAAAAGATACTGATATAATCTATTTAATCTCATTGTTCACCTCAGGCCTACTCACATAACCTTCCCAACAACTAATAAATACAATATATGGCATATAAAATATGATTAGTGATATAAAGACATGATTGCGCCTGGCCAGTTGAACTTGCCTTGATTAATCATCATGAACTATTTGAAGGTGCACTGTCCCACACAGGCTTCCACCAGACATAATTACACAATGTCATACAATGTCATGCTCGCAATATAAATAAGGCTGTATTATGATGATAGCATGTTTAATATTTTAATGGTAATAATTTATAACCACATTCATTATAACGTCAATTTAATCACCAGGAATGGTCACCAAAAAAAAAAAGAAAGAAGAAGAAGACAGTTGACCCTGTGAGCTGCTTGTTTGATCGGAGGTTTCAGAAGTTTAAAACTAAGGCAGCTTCAGAATTTAGTCTCTTTCCACGTCACATGTTTAATCAAAGAAAAACAAAACAATGCAACCACAACTCGGAGTGAAGGCCTCCCTCTCTCAACTAGGAAACAGTCATCGCGCTGGTTGTTGTGTGGCATAGGGAACTCCAGCTGTCTTGATACTATGTTCTAGATACTAATGCAGATGGTTTTAAAAATTACTGCTTACTGATTCAGTAGAGCTGCGGCCGCCATGTTGGCAGGAAAAGGTTCTGAAAAATGTCTGCGAGTGCCAGTTTCAAGCTCTAAGAGTTCATTGTGCACTTTAAATCCATGGAGATGGAGCAATATATCACAGAACCTGACAGACTGATTATATCTGATTCTTATAATACCCCTGGGTGCTTTATCGGAGCCAACATTATTCCAGACCTGGAGCATTATCACGTCTTCAACTTTCTGATAAACCTTTCCTCATTCTACCTCAGAGAAAGCGTACTTATAGCAATAAAAGCATGTACAATAAAGTATAAAGTAATAAAGTATTTAAGGTAATTAGCACTGAGTTTGTAATGACGTTGATTCACAGTTTCCCAGTTTGCAGTTAAGCGGAAACTTAAGGGAAACTTAACATGCAGTGTTTGTACCCCTAAATGTGTTGAAGAGAATAAAAGTTTCATAGCGTGTCCCAAAATATAGTAAGGCTTTTCATTTTAGTCCAACATGATTTCACACTAGCCACACCGTTGGTGTAGTGGTTAGCACTCTGGGCTTGCAGCAAGATCTAGGTTCGCAAGCCTTTCTGCATGGAGTTTGTATGTTCTCCCCGTGTGTGCATGGGTTTTCTCCGGATTCTCTGTTTTCCTTTCACATAAAACAACATGCAGATTTGGGGATTTGGCAAATTGCACACTGAGAGTGAATGCCCTGTGATGGACTGGCGACCTGTCCAGGGTGCACCCCGCCTTTCACCCTATGTCAGCTGGGATAGGCACCAGCACCGTCCTCATGTGAAGGTTAAAGCAGTAGAAGATGGACGGATAATTCCACACCAGTAACATGTAAACTTGAGTGTCAGTGTCTAGCTATGAGTGTGGTTTTTCCACCTCTGCTATCCTCAGTGATCTGCCATTAGCTTTCCCCTGACTGTTTTGGCATCCTGGTGCACAAGAGCTGTCCACCATCTTCACTTTTTATGAAAACGGTTGAAGACACACTCATATTGTCTGGTATACTGTGTAAACAGGGGTTATGGATGTGAACGGCGCAGTCTCCTGCTAAAATGGGATAAGATGGGATTGTGTGATTGGGATTGTTTTACTGAAAACGATCGAAGAATAGAGCATCAGGTTGAGTACTGAAGACCTTTTCTGAGAGTGTTGATGGCAAAGGTTTTCACGATAACTCACACAGCAGCAGATCATCTCCCCAATACGTCCCTGATGTGTTGATATGTTTTTTTTTTGCTCCTCATTACACCAGGGCTGGCTGTTAGTCACAACAATGTCACTGAGATGGCACTCTAATTAACATTATAAATATGTTGCATTCCCACCTCTACATTTTTCACTCTCTCTTTTGCTTTTTTGTTGTCTGCATCTCAACATAAGCTCCCCTCACTATTAATTGTCTCTCTTTCTTTCCAGCCATACTTTTTTTGTGGATCTTAATTTATTGTAAGCGTCTCCCTTCCTGCTTCTTATCCTTTTTTTCTCCCTCTTTACTCTTTCACGCTTTCTTTCTCCCTCTGTCTCATTTTGCATCTCCCAAGTCCCCCCCCCCTTTTGTGGGTCAGTGACAGATGCCTAATTGAATGATGGATGTCCCTTTAATATGCTCTAATTGAACTACAGGCTCAGTGATTGGCTGGCGCTCGTGCTGTTGGTCTCATCTGATTGGTCAGTCGTGTTGTGTTGAGGGTTCAGGGGTTGGTTGCTGGTTGGATGAGTGCAACTGGCGGCTGGCAGGAAGGCAGTCCTACTCTCCATCTGTCTTTCTTCACACACACACACACACACAAACACACACTTTTACTTGTGATGACCAACCCACCCCCATCACCTCAGCCTTTCTTCTCACCTCTCACACGAGGGAATGATATCTCATGCTCTTGTGAATCTTAATAAATGATGGAAATGCAGCCTGTTGAAGCCACACATATCAATAGCACGCACTTCTGTGTTTTCGTGTTGGCGTTTTGCCCTTGTCGGTCTCGTCTTTGTACTTAAATTCAGCCTGATGTTACAAGACCCCGCGTCTTCATCCCCGCACTTTCTCCTCCAATCAGAAGCACATGCAATCAAATACAGGCATGCGTTACATTCACCGACACAGATGAGACACACGCGGGCGACACACAAACACATATAGACATGTATTAAACGCACAGACATACGGACACACACTGGTGGGTGTCTTGGACCGGCCCTGACCTGACAAGCGGGCGATGAAGATTAATGCATCCTCTCTGAGTGACAGGCTGGGGAATTGAAGGGCAGAGGGCCTCGTTAATCAAGAGCTTGACAGGTGCCATTCAGGCCCTCTGAACACAGCCACAGCTCCCACCCACACCCACACACACACACACACGGAGTAAGACACAAACATAAAGCTGCTCTAAAACACTCACATTCCTTACTATCACTACCATCGCTCCCCTCCTTCTTTTTTCCTACCGCATCCGCTGTTCCACTTGAACAGTCGCCGTTAAGCACAAGCAGACTTAATCATGCACGGCCAGAATTAAAACTCATTCCTCAGGGCCAGGCTGCCGGCACAGAAATAAGAAAATCAATCGGGCACTTGGCAAGGGCTGCCCATACACACCCAGACTCACTTTTCTGATCTCATTTGCAGGGGCCTTGCAGCTGAAGGGGACAGAGCTTTATGGTCATTTATTACAATTCACCAATGATACAGAGCTTCTCGGTCATTAATGGCCAACCATTAATTGTAAATTCCTACTGACGTAATTTGTATGTAATTTGCATTTATATGATTGTGACAAATTGTGCAAAAAGTGTTCTTAAAACAATTTTACTTGATCAAGTACGGTAATTCATGACACCTCAAACTTAAATCCAGTATTTGACAAATGAATGTCTTAATAACGTGGAAGAAGAACAATTCTAGCTCAGTCTGGATAAGTGTTAAGCTATAATGGTAAAAAAAGGCACATTTTATCATTCGTGCTCTCGGCAATTAAACCGCAGACCTTGTATTGTATCTCTTACCTGCATCAGAATGCTCCAGTGAGCGTGCTTTGTTTTTCACAGCCTGCTTTTATTAGCTAATGGAACTTAATATTTCATGAGATATTAATGGAAACTTGGCTCGTAATTAGTACTGCTTCACAGAAATAGGGGCATGTATCTTCATTAGGCATCGGAGCAAGTCTTTTTATCTTCATTACAAGCGCGCTACATCATTTTTCTCCCTCTTATTATGCCTTTGTTTTTGTTGCGCGCTTGTCGCTGTGTGCTCGTTATGCAGTGGGTCGACGGTGACACGGCCATCTTCTGCAGACGTTGAATAACGATCCTGGTGAACGCTTTGGAATTGGCCCTCTTATCTTCACCAGCAGCGTCAATTTCTGTGACTAAAGTGCACCAGATTATTTTTTCTCTGGTTTAATCTGAGTAAATACTGATGATGATGTCATTGAAACTACCTAGTTATTTATTTTGAGGCCAGCGGAGTAGACGTGACACTGGGCTTTTTCTATCTTGCGTCGCATGCATTGGCAAAATCTGTTTTGTTTTTCCACGCCGATGATAGGAGATATTAAAATCAAATCATTCAGCACATGAGCTCCCTATCTCAGCGACGCAGACACATAGTTAATGACAGACAAGACCATTGACCTTTGGACACTCTACTCACTGTAATATTATTTGAAATGTCAAGGCTTCTTGTAATAAACTAAGGATAAGTCTGTGGATGGTGTTTTGACAGGACACATTACTTAAGGGAACATTGTGTTTAAAGCTTTTTCACAGATGCATGATATTTTCACAAGTTCTACGACACGGCAGATAAATGCAGTTTGAAAAACCATTGTGTAAAGTCTGTCTTTTTTTTTTTACTTTTCAGAGGTCTTGTGTGATTGTTTTTTTTTTTTTTATTCACTGCTCATATCTGGAAGATGACAGTTTCTAGCCAAAGGCCTCAAGGGCGCACACCGTTCTAAGGCAGCCATTGCTCTTTACCATGGCGATTCATGGGGCCTCTATTTCCAGTTGTATTATCTTAATTGTCCTGGCAAGTATGTTCAGTGGTTATATTATCAATTTATGGCTCCTCTTGCCACCCCATTAATCCAGCCGTTAAAACACTGTAACCAGTGGCTCAAACTCCCGGTGAAAGGAACATAAACCTGTCCCAGGACTGCCAGTGGCGCTGGAGCCAAGATAGTGCTTTGATAGACGTGTAGGAGGTGTGCCATTTTTCTAAAACTTTTTTTTTTTCTCTCTCCAGGTTATAGTTTGCCATCTCTCAGACAGTGATGTAAAATCATTGTATGAGGAAAAGAGAGGCAATATAAAAAAGGGATCATTTCCACACTTGTGCTGCTGTGATAGCAGCTATTGCTTATGAAGACGGCAACAGGGTTTTACAGGCACATTGCATCTGTAAAGTGGGCTGTTTTACCGGTATGGTTTTAATTTCACCATGAGATACAACATAACTAATCCCAGCTGTGTGGACAAGTTAATTTCATACTGCCAGAATCAGCAAAATTGTGTATTATCACTGGTGCCTGAATGGTATGTATTTATACAAGTTTATTTTTTGACTTTGTGAAGCATTATTTTAAATGGTCAACATAAGCTTTTTTGCCATTATTGAACCACATGTTCGCTTGACGAGAGTTCATTCTCCTACGACCACAGCTTCTACGTACATGTGAATATGCAGAATCTTTAAGTGAGAGACAAGAGTTTGGGGCTGGATTTCCGGTTCCAGTTTGACTAATCATGTCTGAGCAGCTTTGGTTGCCTGCAGGTGAGCACTATGTGCCGAGCTAAGGAGGTAGAACACATTGATTAAATGACATCACGTATTAGCTTTTCAATGTATGTGCATTTATATGCTGACTCCTGGTAGTAGAGATGAGGCAAAAACGACCTACATTTAAAAGGTTTTGGTCACAGATGTTTTTTTTCACGTGAACTCCATACTTTCGTCTAATGTTGCACGTCGGACTGTAAATGTACAAATTGAAACCTGGATACCCAGTGTTTATACTGGACGCCCCAAGAAATGTGCCATTCCACAGTTAATTATTTGCTGCACAATTGTCGATGGTTTCCGTCATTGATCTCACTGTTAGCAATGGAATCACACCTGGAAACTTAGCTAGTTAAAAATGCAGCTTGGAAAAGAAAGCAGATTTTCTATATTCCACTGGGATGTATTGCTTGATTATTATTGCTTTATTATTATTTTTTATTCTTGCTCTTACCTTCTTCACTTGGAGATACCTGATCTCTGAATACACTCTTTGGAACAGTAATACACTTTTGTTGTTGTGGAGGTTTCTATAATTAGAATCCAGTGTATTCTGAGACCTTGTTCTTTGAGGCTTCTCATGGTTAGAACTGTGAAAGCCACATATATCCACAGCCTGTAGGTGATGTCATATGCCACAGGTCGAAGGTGGCAATGCCTGATGCAATTACAGACTTGTCATGTACTGCACATGATCCAGATGACTGGAGAGTGGTTCTTCCTCTGAGACTCGTCTTCTGATCATTTTTAAAAAAACAAACAAATACAGAACTAACTTTCAATACATTTCCATGCAACTGCAGCTCTCCGCCAAGCTCTAAGCTCTAACGGGGGAATCAATTCATTGAGTCAAATGCCTCTACTATGCTAGGTGGTGATACACCCTTTTCATCTTATTATTTGGACGTTTCTGGTTTAGCTTGTGGCTAGTTGTTAGAACGTGGGAAGCAAAATGCTGAGTCTTCCATGAGCTTAAAAATATTCAATTATTTAAGATCACTGAGCATAACATTGATCCCCTCGTCAGCCCAACAAAATGTATCAGCCTGCATTTTGTCATTTTGTTATTTGTATGTAAACCAGCGTTGGGAACCGTGATGCATGTGCAGAGGCTCTGGTTTCGACTGAAAGTATGCAATAGCAATTCGACTCCCATTCTTGTTTGTCCAACTTTAAGAAATTTGATTGAGCATGATTGTCATGTATTTTAAAAGTTTGCATAGTATTTCTATTAATGTCATGTAAGCGTACTTTTTTTTTGAGAACTTTGAGAGCAAAATAATTGATTGCTGAAACAAAACAAAATATACTGTTGTCAGATGAACCTACAAATATATTGAAGTCAATATTAAGTTTGCATTAGTTGTGATCGATTAATACCAAAGATGTAGGCATCCATTTTGTGTGTTTGTTGTGTGTCTGTGTGTGTGGGGTTGTGTGTGTACTATCTATTTCGCCTCTATCCCTCTCCAACCTCTTTGCGTCTCCAGGCTGAAAACTGCACCAGCAGTAATTGCCTGACCTTTACGGCAGTGAGATAGTCTCATTAAGCCTGATGGATAATGATGGCGCCTCTCCATGCTACGTGAACCTCTGTGATAATGAAACAACAGAACAGCCCTGCTGCTCCACTGTGGGGTCACGGGAGAAGGCTGATAACCCAGAGAGAGCAGCCTGTTCCTGGCTAACGACAAGACCCAGAGCCCCCTGCAGTGTCACCCTTCTCCCGTACGTCCATATGGGAGATGGTGGTGTCATGGTAATGTGCTGTTCACATCTCCATTTTCACATTCCTGGCTTTGATTTGAGACATTGATATTCTTGTGGTTGGTATATTTTCCCATTGAGGAAGATGAGTCAGTGGACACTTAGGGATTGAGAGTGTTTATATGTAAATTAAAGGAGGACTCCTGTGTTATTTTGCACTGTAGCTCATTTACTTCTGCCTCCTCATTTTGCAATGCATGCCATACACAGAGCTATAGCTGTATTTGTTATTTATGTTTTATAGGTTCAGTATTAAAGGTAGCTCATTGCACTGACCAAAAGTTTTAACTTATTTCTCTTGGTGTCACATAATGGACGCCGAGCACGTTCAGACATATGCACGAGGAAGCATCCTCTCGACTGCGGCAAACCAGAGGAAACATGTCTCGGAACAAAGACAAATCAAATCACATTAGTTCTAAAAGCCACAACAACTTGCACAAGATTTAACAGTTTGTGAAGCAAAAGAAGTCAATTAAAAGCCAAACACAAGTTACTGCCAAGTGTAAATAACTGTGTGACTTCTCATTACTCTCGGTGCAACATAGTGAGACACAAACGCTGTCAGTGTCAGCAGATGTCAGTTACTGTCACAAACGGAAACACACTTCTCTTGGTTGAATGAAGGCGGTTAACTCAACTAGCACCCGGTAATTAATTACTAGCACGAACATATAAGGCGAGCCTTAAGTACTTTTGCAGCAGTGATACAATAATACAGCTGTTTGTTGTGTTTATTTGTCTCTGTGACCATAGATAATTGTACACATTATATTGTGTTTTACCACTTTGTTAAAGTCATTTTCCACTTATGAGAAGCTGTAAAAATAAAGATAGAATATGGCAGTCTGAGTGGGATATTGATGTATACATATAAACAGCATATCTCGTGTTCTGTTGGTTTTTATAGTCTGGCTCGTGTTCATAGCGTTTTGTTTATTAATGCTGAAAGGCATCGGTGTAAATGTTATCTAAAGCTGTGTTAATAAAAAACAACTTATCTTGAGCATGACCTTAGGCAAGACATGAACCTACGGTATATCCAGGTCAGTCATCACATATATTGTGATGTGTAACTTGATATACGAGAGCAAACATGTCATTTTCTCCTGCAAGGCCTCTAATGTCTGACATTAACAGAGGAATCATTACACTTGTTTTATTGGACTTGATGTGTACATACAGATACACAAACACTCATAAAATAGCGGGAAGGGTACACGCACTTCCATTAATTATCAGTATCAGACAGCATATGTGGATCAGACAAGGGACAGAGGAACAATGTGGAGCCAAATTAATGAGCAAAAGGTTGAAAGGAAAGGCACTCGTGCATCTCTTCATTCTGTGACAGTCAGTGATTCATGTGTGTGTAAAAAAAAAAAAAGCTCTTGGCATTTTTTTCTTTTTAAATTTATTTCCCTGAAGTCACTCAGCGTGCACAGTCTATTTAATGAGTGTAGATTTAGTTATTTGGGTAAATGATATAAAAACCTTCTTACTTTGAGGTATTGTCACTTTTATTTAAGGAAGCCATGTCTTCATAAACCCTCTTTGACTTTTCATCTGCCCTGCTCAGTTTGTTCAATTTCAGTATCAGTATTAGCAAATAAACTAAACTTGAAGTTTTCCATGTCAGGTTTTTAGTATTGAACCTTTTTGTTGATCCATCAGGAGGAAAACGGAGTGGACATCACTTGTACTGGATATTTGCATGAGTTTGGTGATTTTAATTTTGTAATTATGCAGTTACCACATAGTTGTGAATGGGGAAAACAAATAAGAATGAAGGCAATACATGTTGGACTATTGTTGAGATCTTTAATGAGTGAACTAGACCTGAGCAGTGATGCATTTAGGTTCTGTAGTAGAGTGTCGTAGTAGAATGGGCAAGAGAGAGCTGGGTCGATGGATAAGGGGGTCGACAAGAGGGCATGTGTCCCACTCAGGCAGCCAAAACCAGCAGGGGGTGCTGACACCCTGATAACCATGTGCTAACTCCCCTCCTCCTCCTCCTCCTCCTCCTCCTCCTCACTGTGGCTTGTGGTCCGCAGCTTCTCTTTCTAGCTTTGGGAATAGGTGGATATTCAAGCTTTCTGAATAGTCAGTGTAAACCGACTGCACTGTTTCGTGTTGGCACACACCATATTGTTAAGTGGTGCAAAACCAGCTAGATAAATACAAAGCCCAATGATATTTAATATACTTTACATTTTTTTAATGAATTGTTTTCCATGTTCAGAGGTCAGAGGATTAGATGTAACAAACACTTCCTTTGTGATTAACGAATGCCCTAGTCTTGCTTAAAAAGATGCAGGTTCATGTTCACTTAAATTATCCTAGTTTAGTTATTTTTTGTATTAGATATAATATGGTGAAGTTTGTCTCCTGTATTGTGCTGCAAGTGGCCATAGGTTGGAATAACAGTCACATATTCACCACTGAAAAGTTTGATTACTTATGAAATCATAATTGTTAATCCAAAATGCCCTAATTATCCAATAGTATTGCTGTTCCACCAATAATTCCCTAATTAAGTTTTATAATTATTATATGCGGCTCGGGCCAGAGTTACTACGCAGTCTTACTTTTTTTTTTATTAATCATTCTTCATGAGCTCAGAATATAATGTGAAATTAATGATTAATGAAGCCGAGTATCAGAGCTGTAAAAGTTAATTAATAATAATATTTGAAAAGACAATAATTATGGGCCTACACGTCATGATAAAAAAATCACTTGAATAACTGGTCTAAAGTAAAATCCTGCTTTTTCTGTGCAACTCTTTCTTCATGAAGTCTATGCATTTCATACACGGCATGAGTAGAGATCATATTTACGAACTACCATTATTTAGCAGTATTTAAAGGAGCAGGTTTCCAAATGACTCTAGATAGAAGAAAAAAAAAATCATATTCTTGAGTCCACATTGCAATATTAAGCCGAATACTCTAATTAACGCTGCAAATGAATTGATTTATGCTCTTAATATTAGACTTTCTAAGATAATTTTGCCTCAATTTAAGACGTAAGCCGCACGGTGACTCCTGCGTTAGGTGACACATAAATGTGATGAGGGAAATTGCCTCGCACGCACGCATCTCCAGCCGCATCACGGATGACAAATATGTCTGGCATATGAGGAAGAAAATTAAAGCAGCGTATTTATCACTGCTGCGGCAAACCAGCTGCAAATAGAAATACATACATTTGTTCAATTTGTATTATATTTATTTAATTAAAAAACAGCCTTTACACAAAACTGCCGTAAATGCGGCTGCAGCAAAGTGTGAAATGTTTTCTTTGTGCGTGCATGGGAATGTGTTTTTAGGGTTTTACAGTCAATCTCTTCACTAAAATATCTGCAATATTTGTGATTGATGTTTTTTATAAGCAGATGTTGCGCTGGTAGGATTGCATCCAATTTTGTTGTACTGTGTGAATGCGTAAAATATGTTCTATTCTATTCTGAGATCGACTTACCGCTTCTTTTCTTTAGGCTTCTCCCTGATATTAATACATGTACAACACTTTTTGTATTATTAATTCATCATATTTCAAATTCACCTGAATATTATTCTATTCTTTCATGACAATTATTATTTTTTTTTTCCAGGCCCAGATTAAAGTCCTTTGTGTATGATTTGCTGGTTGGCGTTTTTTAATGCTGCATCATAGTGTGAGCTCATGAAGTGCCGCTGTGGGTCGCTGGGCTGTGCAGCGAGTGCTGTGTGTTACGTGCCGGCTGTGGGAGTGGGTGGGCTGGCGGAGCTCGGGCCAAACCAGGCAGGCTGGAGTGGATCAGCTCTGTGATAGTGCAACCCCCGGGGCCTCGCGCCCCAGGGAGAGGTCACAAGTTCAACTCCCTCGTCTTCTGGTCACACAGGAACCTCATGGGGCCTCCCTTTGTGTGTGTGTGTGTGCGCGAGTGTAGAATGCAGATTTAGCACGTTGACTATAGAGCAGAAATTATATTTCGGATTTAATACCGAAAAGCCAGGCATGAATTGGATTACCGCAACACGTTTTACACTTGATTAAAGGCAGAGGACTACGGTGTACAACTCCTGATTTATTTATTTATTTCCTTTCAAAGTGCTGGCCCCAAGTCTCGGTATCGCTGATCCTGTTTGCGTTTCACATCACCTCCAATACATTTCAACATAGCTTGGGCGTATACATCATCGCTCTGCTGAAATAGCAGCGTTACAAAGGCCCCCGGTTCCTCTCGGAGGACAACATGTAAAACATACCAGGACCTCTGTATATGTATTCAGTCCCTCCTGTGGAGAATTGAGCAGTGGAAATGCCATGAGGCAGGCTCTTTTCCCAACCGTCTCTTTGCGCTGCCTGGCGGACACTCACGGGTTCAAGGTTGTCATCTGTCGCCGTCTCCACAACACCACTGCTGTTTGATTTTCACATTGAGGTGCTAAAAGGAGCTTTAAAGCGCGTAATCCCTCTTTGGAAAGTGTCCATTTGTGTAATTGTGATATTGTAACTTGAGAGAAACACAAAGGAACTCACATTAAAAGGAGCTAATCTTGATAATCTGAAACTCTGAATGACGTAACGTGCGGCCTCTTGATTAACTAACTGATAGTGATTGATTCCAACTTGTAAACCCACCCAAGTTCATGACGAGTGTGTGAAAAGTTCTTCTTTGAGTTATTTGTTCAACTAGTATGAGTTTGTAGTTTCTGCCTCCATGGCCCAACCTCTTTCCATATCACTTCCAACAATCCTGGGCAAAAGCTTTAAAATCCAGTTTGGTGTCAGATATGTGCTTTAATTTGATAAATCCCAGTAACCTGGTACTAGGTTACAGCAAACACAGAAACATTTTAAATGCTATATGACCTGTTTCTCGTCATCCATTGTATCCTTATATTAGCAGGAGTGATTTTTTTTTTTAAGTCTTTAATCAATATGAGCCACTGCAAGCACCGGACAGCATCAGCTATCCATCGCTCACAACTGTTCTTTTTCTTAAAGGAAGGAACATGTTTAACAGAGGCACCTCTGCAGTGATAGATATCCACAATACTTCACCAGCCAGACCTTTGCAAATAGAATACCCTGCTGTGCTAAAGAAAACAATGTGTTTCTGAGGAGCAAAATACAATCCATCACCAAGTCTGTTAGGCCTGAGAGGTGGGAGTGAAGGAGGAAAGACAGGAGGCCGGGGAGTCGAGTGTGGGGCTACCTGGTTTTCACATCAGAGAAGGTTGGGGGGTAGAAGAGGGGATTGTGGCCTCTCAAAGGTCCACGAGCCACGAGTGCGGCACTGAAAGGGCTGCGCCATTCACACAGCCGCTCCTGTTGGTAAAACTCTGCTGCGCCAGAGTCAGCTTTAATCAATCAGCGGCCGAGGTGAGAGGAGGCATTCTCTGAGATTAATTGTGGTCTTTAATTCAGGGCCTGATGTAAACAAGGAAGGAGCCTAGCTCATTGTGATTAGTATGTGACACAGGGGGCTGTGGGTGTGTGGGTGATTTCAGGGTTAGTGAGCAGATAAGCAAATACCTGGATCCCTCAGACGAAATATAAATGCACATTCACCGGTCAAATCGGAGGGATTTTAATTTGGAAAATAAAATTAAGGAAATATGTCAAATTTCATTTAAAAATGTACTTTTAAAAGTGTAGTGTGTCACTACAAATGTCTCTTTGAACAAGTGAACAACAAGTGATTTGTTTAATATCGAGAAAGGAGGCAGCAGTACAGCAAAGTGAGTAAAGTGAAACGGCTGCAAACAGGTCAAGGTTCAAGGTTTTTATTTGCCATTTGTGCTTAAACAGACAGTCCAGGCACATTGGAAATCTTGTGCGGGTTCTCTGAGTCAGTTGTAGGAGACAGAAACACACTTAAGTGTAAATATAAATATAAAAGTATAAAAGTAGACCTCAAATTAAAGTCTATACAGAGTAAAAAGTAGATGTGGAGAAATAAAAAAAATATATACAGATATACAGCAGATTATGGGGTGTATTGCACCCCGGTCGGTAGGTCGGTGTGTGACTGTAAAACAAAGAGCTTAAAAAGAAGTAAATTCTACAGTTAAAAAAAAGTAAATCCCTATTGTTCAGCAGTTTGACGAGATAAGTGCTTCTTGTCTCCACTTGTGTACACACAAACACTCCCTCAGTCATGTCTGATAGTATTGCTTGACAGAGCCCCTTTTCAGGTGAAGGACACGGTAGGCAAATTATGTTATGACTGTTCATGAAAAGAAAACAGAGGACACTTCAGACATTTGAACATGCAGGGCTTCAGATTTAACACTTTTAACAGTGTGTTTTTTTTTTTAAACTTTTTGAGCATCTCCAACATGTGGTGCACTTTTAAAATGGCCACCATTTATCCAGAAGACAACTCATGATATCATTAAATGATTCCCAGCTGCTCTAAGTGCCATGATGTGTCAGAGCAGGAGTCGTTATAGATTGTTATGAGCAGCACAAGGACAAATCTTTCAGTCCACTGACATTTTAGATGGACCCACCTTTAGGTCGCTTTGCACAGGAACACCTTCTCTTAAATCTTCATCTCCCTCACCTGAAGACCTCGGCATGGATGATGTTGGCCACTCTTGTCCCGTTAGGTTTGCCCTCAACGACCTCCCTTTTCACATCCATCCCCACATCAAAAACATTATGCTGAGTTTTCCTTACACCGACCTGTGAGGACAGGCAAAGACACCTCAGTCATTACCTATGATAACTAATCTATTAATATTGAATGATGGTCTCATTAAAAGGTTCAAGTATAAGTCTAAGCTTATGTGTTAATGACATGTTAATGCTTCTGTCAATTATAAGCTGGGGTAATGACACCTGCGATGAGACAATATCACTTGAGGTTGAAGTCAAACTTGTAATTCCATCTCCAGAGAGGTTAAGTGGAGTGCTGATCCTTGGGTTGCGAATGGAAGATAAATGTTTCACTGTGGTCTCAGAGTATTATGTCCATGCAGTGGATGGGGAAAGTTAGAAGAAAAGTAAAGTTTAAAGTTGAACACGGGTGGAAAAAGGACCATTAGTTGTGTTCTTATATGTAGTCCATATTCTTTGTTTGGATCAGTAGCTGTTTTCTGTGTTGTATTGGCTTGAGTTTGAGAAGAGAACAAAGAAACAAACAAACAAAAACAGATTGCAATGAGAATTGGACTAGTTCACTTTAGACAACTTAGCAGGACAATTTAGCCCATTTAACGAGACCATTTATGAGACTTTGTAGCAAAAGAATTAAAGTGAGGATTTCTTTTTTACACCAGTTCAATTCCCTCTTTAAATAAAACAATATCATAAAGGGTGACACAGTGGTGTGTTGGTTTGCACTCATGCCAGACAGCCAGAAGTTTTTGGGTTTGGTTTTTGGTTGCTGTGTTAAATGAACATTCTTCTTGTGCCTGTGCTGATTTGGTTAATTTGAGACTCTACATTGATTGTAGTCGTGACTGCGAGACGAAGCATTTGTGTCTTTATCTTGGCCATAAGAGGCTGGTGCTCCAGCACCACCACAATGCCCCACATTAGAAGTCTGATGGATGATCCAAACCAATTTATTTGTAAAGCACATTTAAGAAACCAGCAGTTGACCAAGGTGCTGTACAGTAGTATAACTGTAAAATAACTAAACGGATGTAAAAACAAACAAATGAAAACATAAAATATATAAAATGCAGTCATCACAACATCTCACCCAGAAAAGCTCCATTGAAGATTTATTCTCCTCAAAAAAAGTGTACAAAAGAAAATAATAATGTTCGAAGCAATACTATTTTTATCTTTAGATTCAATTTTGAAAAACTTTAACATCTACTGTACACACTATGTTTTCTGATTATTTCTGTTTGTCGTTTTATATGTATGCTATACGTATAAAATAGGAAAGTCTTTCAACATAGAGATGTCATTAAATTTGAATAGCCTGTACGTTTAGTCACTCTTCTCTGTTCTGGGCTCGCGATTCATACTGTTCAGCACTGTTATACTGCAGGCAAGTAACCGCTTTGACCCAGACAACACGAGACCATTGGCAGCGACAGCCGTGACACATGCAGCTAAATTTTCTTAGACAGCCTCAGCCGAAGGTGAGCGAGTGGAAAAAAAACAATTACTTTGATCCAAATGGGATTTACTTTCAGGGTGATATGCAGATGTTAATGAAATGATTATTGGATTTGGATTCAAATTTATGTAGCACGTTAAATCATATCTGTAAAGGTATGGCACCATCCTGAGCCTCCCTGATGCAGGCCTGTCTTCATGTCATATGGTGTTCATATCATCAGCCTGTGCCAGCTGTGCGATCAGTGGGATTGATCTGTTGGCAGCCGGACCATATTCATCAGTCTTCTCTCTCTCTCTCTGATCCCCTTCTTCCTCTTTTACCTTTTTACCAACCCCAGTCTTCTCTTCGTCACCATCCTTCTATCTTTCTCCTTCCATCTCTTGTCGTTTTTTCCCTTCTCGTGCTGGTCAGGCAGATCGTCTCAATGTGAAATCATGGTTAATGTGCCATGACAATCTGACACAATGCACAGTCCAGGCCCTGCTCCATCTGGTTTCAATTTAATTTGGTCATAGAATCGGGGTGGTGTGGTGTCGTGTGGTGATGATGGTGGAGGGATGGGGGGCATGAGATGAAGGGTAGGAGACTGTCGGTGTAGGGGTGGGCTGGGTTGTGCAAGATGAAAGCTTGGTGTGTTATTCTCTGCAGAATTGTCTCACCATCCCTCATTCTGCCCAAATTGCCCTCCCCTGCTTCCATTAAGCATTAACCACCCCCCTCAAAAAGGTCTAAAATGATGGTGTTCGATCAAAGGTCTCCAAAAATATGTTAAAGATCTGCAAGGGGGGAACAGGCCATGGGTTGGCTTATTAAGACTATTAGAAAGAATTACGTGTGTGGTGGTGGTGGTGGTGGTAGGGGCCAGTGACGGATCAGACCAGGAGAAGTTTTTAGCCTTGGTACAAAGACATAATGGGGACATCTTTGTGCAGTTTGCTCTCGTCAGGGCAAGATGGAAGAAATGAGACCATTACTAAACGGTGGACCTGTTAACAGCAATTTTCCTAATTATGGGGATGGAGCGATGTGTCAGTTACCACGGCGAACGTGTCAGCCCATCGGGTTGTGGAGACGGAAAGTGTTAACTCTTTAATGTGACTAACTAACAGGCTTCGCTTAGGCTGAGGCTTAATGACTTAATGGAAGTAATGATCTAAGGAAAGCCATATGTGGTAATGCTGAAGGGGCCACAACAGTGGTTGCACTGAAGCAGGATAATGTATTATAGGCCAGATCTACATTTTTCACCTTAGCCTGCGCAACAATACATCAGTGGTGCTTTACCATTTTTGTTGGAGCTTAAAACTTTGAAGGATTGATATCAACTTTAATCCAATGTCTCAATGAGGCTATGTTAAAAAACTTTGATTTGTATGGATCGACATAAATACATTTATTGGTTGAAATCAAATTTTGCATCATGACAAAAGCAATTTTAAATTGTGTGCATATTTGTAACCCCCTGAAGTTGATACTTAGATTAAGATGAGGGCTTTTTTTATGTAATCCAGACAAATTATTTTACTGTCTGCTTAGTTATCTGCGAAATTGTGCTAAATTAAAATTGTGCTAAATTTGCCCTCATTTATTGATGAACTTGCCTGTTGCAGCTGCATACCCTTCAACTCATCTTTCCCTTCAGTGAGCATCAAAAGCCAAAAGATATTACACACTGAACCTTTAATTATTTTCCAACTATATAAGGCAAAGATCTTAAAGATACACAGCAGTGATTCAGTAAACACCACATCCTGTATATGTTACATGAAGGCCTTTCTGTACTTTCTGCACTCCCTGACCACAGAGAGTTGTGCACATTCTGCTCATGCATACATGCCCGTGCGTCCATTCATTCTAAAATGAAGGTTTGTGTCAGTGTGGTGTTCCACACATGCTTACCTGATCCCACATCCCATCCCCAAGTCTTGTCTCACGTGGCACAGGCGATATGTAGAACCTGTGCCGTCAGACCACCAAATGTCCTCCTTTTTTGAGATTCAATTTGCATTCATAGTTCACAGTTTAGTGTTGATGAATCTGTTTTTCTGTTTACTAATTCGTATCTCATTGAGGCCGTAACCTTTCCAGTCCAGGTTCCTGGCCTAAATGAAGTGGTTTCTCAATGATGTGTTGACTGAGTCCGAACCTCCCCAGAACTGCACGTCTGCTCCCTCAGGGTGAGAGCCTGCTCAGTATGCAGCTGTAGCAACAGCACCTTGTTTCCTTATGGAGGTCAGGAATGCTTGCATGTCTTTTGGTATCCCAGTGGAAGTAGATGGAATGGGCCGCAGAGATTGGGAGTAGAACGACAGAAAGGGCAGGATTCCCACCTAATCCATCACTTTTCATGCAGGGTCTGCCTCCTCTCCCCACCCTAGATTTATACACCATCTATTCTATATGACCATTTTTTTATGGACTGCTATTCACCCTCAGCCATCTATAGTGAGGGGATCAGGGAACGCACCGGAAGAAATTAGTTCACGTCAGCTCTCATTTATGATGCGCTTAACTAGTAGGCGATATCGAGAGGAGATGGATTTACATGGCTCTATATTTCTGCCCTGCCCATTTCTCCTAGTCCTAGTCAAATACCCATAGCCATTTTCATTTAAGGTTATCGGGTCAATAAAACCCGGTGACCTCGGCCAATCATAAAACAGTCAATGCGGGAGAGCACGGATTGATTAAGTTCATAACTCGATTTGAGCTGCGTGGAGCCCGGACAATAAAAATTGGAATGAGTATAAATCTAACGTGAGGACATAATCCAAAGAAAATCAAAATGTAAAGTAGATGTTTTTAATGGCATCTTTTTTCATAATGAGAACGTGGCCTTTTGGCTGAATGACTATCGATATCTTTGATCCACGTCCTGGCCTTTTTCATCTCTCGTGCTGAATTGGTTGCAGGCCCAAGTTTTTTGCTGCCGTACAGTCTTTAATATCGGTTTGCGAGGGTCACGTGACCCCGACTTATCACTTGCTCTAATCAGATCCCTTCAATATTCATCAGAGAAAAGTTATCAGCTCGGATAGATTGTTTATGCTTTGCGGGGGGCGGCGTCAGCCGAATCAACTCTATCCAAGCCACATGTTGGTAGCGCGGTCCCATTCTAGAAATTAGGCACACCTAACTGTGGACTCTGACTACCTTAACGTATTTAATTAAGAAGGTCAAAAGTTGGTGGAGCTAATTCTTCTCAGAAGTGAATTCGTCTTTAGTTAATAATGTTAAGTCCATGTTGCAGGGCCTTTAAACATAACTGAAGTAATTGGATAAGAAGGCCAGCAAAGAATGGTTTCCTAGTGGATGTTGGCACGGAGAGATTATAAATGTTCAGTTTTAAAAATGTCTATTATTTTGTGTCTTTATAGGAATATGCAATATCTGCTGAACTTGTTTAAATGACTCAACAATCCCTTAGATTTCTGGAGCAGATGTAATGAAGGGATGGATATAGGACTTTTTTTCTGCTTGCTTTAACATTGTAACATTTTCACACATTTCTGAGGATTTAATGCATCAATTATGCTGAGAAAACCAGCTTTACAGGGCTAATAGCTATGGAGAGGTAATATTTGGTGCAGCTATATATGCTCAGATCACACTTCTACTTCTATCATTTAAATGCTAAGTGACATGCTGAGCTCACAGCTGCACATCTGCATTTCAATAAAAGACACATTTCATGCGGCATCTGTCTCATCCATCTCCTCTTTTTTGAACTCTGCTCTCCACACTCAACCAAACATATTTAAACTATCAGAAAGAAATTTCTTAAAATCTACCCAGGGATCGTTTGGGTGAACAGTGCACTGCAGTCAGCTTGCACAGAGCAAATCCAGCTGACTTTATGATCACACATTTGAGTGGGCATTTTGAAGCATAGGTCCTGGCTGAGCATGTGCCATGGTGGCCTTGTATCCATATACCCACACTGATGATGGCCATCATGCAGCCTGGCAGATGGCGGGGAGCTTGAACAGCTTTCTGGTGTTTAATTATGATCATAATCAAGGGAAATAAAGATCAATTAAAATGTGAGTGAAACTAATGAAACGCGAGCTCCATGAGCGGGCGGACAGTTGTCCAAAATGTTTCTCATAATAAATGCAAAGTGAGTCCTAAGATAGCATTACTGTGAAGTGCTGGCTCTGCTGTAAAACACTGGTGCTGATGGCCTTTGTAAAGAAATATTTGTTTGATGTGAAAGCCAACATATATCAGATTCATGTTACAGTTTTAATCCACGACACTCAATCATAAATAATGTTTGCTCCTCTCTGAGGCTGATATACCACAGTAATGATTTTATGGACTAAGGCTGTTTTTACTTTTGCCAACTTGGGATCGAAAATAAAAAAATAATAAAATATATATGGTTAGCAACCCCTAAAGGGTTACACCAAAAGAGAGGGAGAGTGTAGTTATTGTCATCAAATTCTGACAAAATCTGAGATTTTTGCCCTTTGAATGTCCATTTTTAGGTTATTCAAGCCCAAGCCATTTTCCTTGACTTTGAAGGAAGTTAATACCCATTCGGCAATTGCTGTTCATTTGCTCTTCAGAGATGGAAATAGCCTGAGCAGCATGTGGCAGCTGGCAACAGCTCAACTGCCTTTCACCGAGCTGCAAAACTGCACAGTCCGTCTGAGTGGGATGCAGAGGCAGGAAAAGAGAGTAGTGGAGTGGAATGGGGGGGATGAGAAGAGGTGAGGGAGGATGAGACAGGCAGCAGGGTGGAGGAAAGGGGGAGGCCCAAGAAGACAGATGCCACCACTGTGGCCATGGCATTCTGGGATATTAATAGTCCCAAAGCCACAGTGTGCCAACCTTATTGGAAATGTGAGCGCCGCCATGCTGTGCTGCCATCACATGCTAGCATCAAAATGAAATGAGTGGAGGTGTGAAAAAAAACAAAAAAACAGGCCCAGTCACAGGGAGTTTTCTAGAGCCACAGAGAAGTAATGTTGCAATACAGGTGTTGTAGTCGTATAAAGTGATTTTTTTTCTAAATAAGGTCTTGAATGAATGTGTTCAGGGGAGCTGCACTGTAAAGTTGCAACAAGAGTCATTACAGTACAACATGCTATGTGCAGCTGTCCTAACTAACGGCTTGGCTTCACATCGCTTATGTGTTAAAATGGTCAAATGTAGGTCAAACACTAACACTTTAGTAATATCACATTTTTTAGTGATTTATTTTAAGAAGATGGTTCTACTTATTGCAATTAAACAGAAACCAAAATACACTGGATATAGAACCACGAGAAAACTAGCTATTCACAATTTTTCAATGGCTGTGGCACCTTTGCAGTGATGGATGACTTAAAAATATTATCCTGAACAAAAAGGGGGTAATTAGTGACATTTGTTTTTAAAGCCCTATAAAGCTGTATTGTTTTGTAAGTGCGCAGTGCTCCAGTTCAGAGCAGTAATGGCATAATTTATCTTTCCAGAGAGGGCAGACATGCTGCAGTTGATTGAATCACGCCGGAGTGAAACCAATCTTCTGTGATACAAGATCAGAGGAGGTATGTGTAATTGTTATAGGCATTAAGCTCGGAGGTTGTATACTTTGAGCATACAAAATACTCTCGCATATGGCGTACACTGTTGGTTTTGTGCACTGGAGCCATATGCTCCCACCTCAGCTCAGACACCTCGAAAGCACCATGTGTCCACTGGACAACTGCGGTCCATGATTTGTCCTCACAAATTTTAGCTTGAAAGGCAAAAACATTATATCAAATCAATTCTCACTCACTAATCAGCCAAGTTGTAGTTTTGGAATTTATGCATATGCATATTAAAAACCATGTTGTTGTTTTTTTACCATTTCTGTGAAATTTTGATTCTGGACATTTTAAAATAATACATTAGAACTCCATTCATTTGCCTCTTTATGTGAACTTGTTTGGTGTCTGCCTGGAGTGTGACTGTGATTCATAGCTTGTATAAACTGAGAATAGAACAGTAAAGGTCACATTGTTTTCTAAATGGAAGTGATTTATCATTTTCGGAGCGCGAGTGTGTTTACCGGACTGCATTGCAATTTGACAGTTAGATTTTGATATTATTTTTTGTTTACCAATGCAGGAATGCCGGTCCACTGCTGTTGCTAAAACAAAAGACAAGCGACCACTGTTCACAAGTTACACTTCTGTATAGAATGTGTAAACAGTCTGTCCTGAACCACTTTAACTGGGCAAAGCCACAGCAATATTTATTGATGCTTCATCACGTATCTTATAACAGTTGTGTTTAGTTGAGTTTATTTGGTAACTGCTACTCTTCCTCGGGTCCACATTTAAGAAGAAACAATACAATGCAAAACATTACATCCACGCTACCATATACTAATAATGTTACATAAGTGTCATGGAAATCTCAGTATATGATATAAGTATAATTGCAATATAGTTCGCAATATGAGAGGGATTTTTACATAATTATTCTCATTCTCATTTGAATAACATATTTAAAACAATTGCTGTGTGTATAGGTCAGGTCAATGTTTACTATTAAATGGTAATTTAACACACATTTTTGGTATTAGAAATATTGTGCCTCCTGTAGGCTGTGTTGTCATTTTGATAAAATTTCGATTCATTGTTGAGCCCTAATATGCACATCATTTGATTCCACGCTTTGTAAAACCAATTTAGCACATATAACCTGAGACATGGACTGGACAGAAAAAGAGACCACACTTTCTTTCTCTAGTCTCTGTTTTACTCATCTTCAGTTCTTGATCGTTTCTTTTTACGGAGCTGGTGTTACACTCTCTCATAGCATTGCTCTGATGTCCCTCATAGGACACCTTAGAGTCGAACAGTGCACCGCATCAGCCCAGTGCCGTCATCCACAGTAGCCCTGAATAATTCAACCATGCACCGCTGCCCCTCGCACACTGTTTGGAAAATTCAGTAATGAGTAAAGCTATAAAACGCCTCGGCGGGTTTTGCTGCTGAAAAAAAAAAAGGGGGACAGTCTTGAATGAGAGACACCAAAGAAGATGGCGTCGGTGCTGGGTGCTTTTTTTCCCACAGATTTACTGTAAATGGGAGGGCCCACGAAAACCACAGAGAAAGGGGGGTGGGGGGGAAACTTCAAAAGAGTGACCTGCATACTTTAACCCAATTAGATATTTCTGATGTTACTTTTGAGGTGTGATGCTCAGCCGAGCGTCCTCTGGCAGAACAAAGGATCTAAATGCATCGGAGTTTCTTCCCTCTTGATCATCCAGGGATTTTCAAGGTGTAAACATGA
Source organism: Solea senegalensis (assembly GCF_019176455.1). Classification (NCBI taxonomy): domain Eukaryota; kingdom Metazoa; phylum Chordata; class Actinopteri; order Pleuronectiformes; family Soleidae; genus Solea; species Solea senegalensis. Next base: position 15,877,619 of record NC_058035.1, read on the forward strand.
AACTGCTCAGGGAGGAATTATCTAGACAGGGGAAATGTTGGCAGGAGTTCAGAGGAGGCTTTGTAAAGTAAACCAGATTTATTCAGGGGTCTGTGATCAGTTTATTTTCCCAGTCCCCCAGTCTTTATGCTAGGCCTTCTTGTAATTGTCCTCATGTTTCAGCTAATTTCACATTTCCAGAGAGAAGTGCGGAGGTATGAAAGGAGGGAGGAAAGGAATCTGGCAGTTTGAAGGAGTAACACCCGCTGACATTTATATTTTTGTTGGTGTCATTGGGGGCGTTTTTACTGGATTCAGGAGCATTTAGGGGCGGTTTCACCGCAAAACCTCTTGGATTTCAAACACTTTACTACCACTTTTTTAGAAATATTTCTAGTGTAATTTTGGGCTTTTGATGGATCATTTCTTACTTAACTTATCCAAACCAATACTGTGCATGGTTAAATTAACATTGTTGTATCATTTATATTGCACCTTATTCAATAAGTACCATTTATTCCCTCATTAATGCAAATAAAAAATAAAACATGAACCAGAAATGTACAGAATTAGCACAAATGCGAAAAATCAGTATTGGGAAATTTAAGAAAGCCCTATAGTTCTCTAGTACTCGCGTGACCCAACAGCCAGACAATCAGGACCTCTTCTCAGAAACAGTCTGTGCTTTGAAAGCAATCCAAGAGGAGTAGCACACAATGTTGCAAAACTGTTCAAGGTCTTGCATCTAATGTTTCCTTTGATTGTCTCTGGCGGGATTAGGACACATAATATGAAACCCAATGAGGCGCGTTTGCAGGACGGCCAACCTAAAACTGCATGTTACTCCACAGACGTGATGTCACCGCGGTTTCTCTTCCTCAGTGCGGAGGATGTGCAGTCTTTCATGTGTGAAGAAGAGCGCCTGGCTCACGGTTGAAGAGTTACTGTAATTAAGTGTTTGAACACAACTATATGAAAGAATATTTCAAAACATTACTAATGTTTCCCTTGACCCCTCTGTGGGCTTTGTAATTTACAGAGCATACGTTTAGTTAAATGTAAATAAACCCAGTAGCCACCCACTATCAGATTTCACTCATGAAGATTAACTTATTTTGTCCAGGTTTGTTCCCGTTTACATTTTATGTATTTATTTAGCTTAGCTAAGCCTTAATCCATACTACTTTGTTTTAGTTTAAACCCTTCTCTGTAAATGCCTACCAATCACATGATGCAAACAAACCTCTAAAACTGAAGTTTTTAGTCTGGATGAGCAGAAACTGTGGCAGTTGCCCTCCTTCACTTGCTTACTGACTCTTATCAGCTTTAATTGAACTATTAGCCGGACCATTAACACCGACTTTAAGTTTCACCCAGTCGTTGGTCAAAACAAAAGAAATCCTTTCTCTTACTTTTTATGACGGTCATCGCTCATTTTATGAAAGTAATGAAACAACTGTGGCGGCACACACGTGACCAACGTCTGTGAACTGGCACATGGTAAACGTTTGTCAGATAACTTGGTACGGATACAGACTACTCCTGATATTGAGCTGAAATGCAGGAGGGTGATTTGTTTTTGCTTGGAAAACAGTTATCTACTGCGGAGAAGGTTCTGTGTGAAGGAGGATATGATGACAGTCAGTGTAAAAGGACACAAGGTGTAGCACAAGATGGAGGCCTGGTGATCCACTGTGACAAGCCCTAAAGGGAGAAGCCGAAAGAAGAAGTTATCTGCTATATTTACAGCTTTCTTAAACCAGAGGCCTTAGATAAAATGAATTAATGTCCCATAAATACCAGCTATCCTAACAATCAGCTTAATCCCTCGGACAAACACTTACCCTCAGTGATCTCAACTCTAACTCCAGGGGTGGTTGGGAGGCTTGAGGGAGGGAGGATGCCTTTAGAAAAGGAGAGGACCTTCTCTGAACCATTACCCATCAGCCCCTCCGCTCTCAGATGGTTAATCCCAGGGGGAGAGTGGGCGTCCGCAGAGGACACGTTGTCTCGTATGTGTTAATGGGGGATTACACATGTTAACATCTATCTCTCAGTGCGCTTGGCCAAAGGGGCTCTGCTATAGGGCTTTAGCATATGAATAAGGAATAAGGGGGTGATTGAATAGAGGCAATGGCGAGAGTGAGAGCTGCCACTCGAGCTGGAGCAATGGCAGCTGAGTGGTTGGTATGAGACACAAAGACCTAAATCAATTGTTGAGACGGAAGAAGTGGAGGAGAGATCGCTCTCAGATGAATGACTTCCTCTGACGTGAAGTGAAGAAGGTTTATTTCATGGTTGTTCATGAAATGCTGATTTGTACCTTTTCATAACCAGGATGTACGCTGTCATTGTCACATTAGGTTTAAATCTAAAATAAACCCAAGATACAATGTAACTTGTTTGTTTGATTTTTGATGAAGTGATAAAATACACACTGAAATAATTCAATAAACCTAAAACAGGAGTGTTATTTGAGGATTTCATTTTGGATGTAGGGTCTTTATTGTGATGTAAACCTACAACTTCCCTTTAATAACATTTAAAACTAAAGTCAAGCTGGATTGAGGGCAGCTGGAGTTGGCTGTAGATACTTGAGGACGTTCAAGAAAAGTAGACATGAAAACACCCTTGGGTGCCTCTTGTCCTTGATTCAACTGATCTTCGCTGAGAACTGAGAATCTTCACCTTTGCACCTAATGAATTAGATTAAGAATGACTATTTCATCTGCTTAATGGAACATAATATAAGTAAGTACGTTAATTTAGTTGTTCAAAGGCGTTGAAAAGCAGTGCAACGGTTTCATTTGGCACCTAGTTCTAGAGATTGACTGTATCATTTGTCGTAATCAGGGACTATTTTGCATTTTGTCATTTAATTTGTGGCCATTGTTTTGGAGAAATGATTGTATTGTTATTCACTGATGGTTCTTACTTTCTTCTGAGAGGCGGTGATGAAACTATCATGCAACACAGACATCGACAGAGCTCGCTGAGAGCGCAAGGTGTTTATTTCCTGAAGGTCATGTCTTTTGTCTGAAGAAACTTCTTGCCAGATAAGATAGGCGGGTAAATAGCAGACCTATCATTCCCTCCCAAACTCCTTTTCTCTCTCTTCTCATATTTCCCACCTTTCTCTGTCTCTCGCATTATTTTCCTCTTCAATTTTTCTTTTTTTTTTTTATGCTCACATTGTCGTCCTCATCTTAGGCCTGCCACTGCTCATATTTGACACTGGCTCCTCTGTTCACTCCTGTTTCTCTCTCCTTTATTCTCCCCTGTCCCTTCCTCCTCTACCTCTTTTTCTTTCTCTCAGCCCCTCTCTCCCTCCGTGTGTGAAATCAGTGAAGTAACCGTTGGCACTGTCGGTGATTTATGGCTCACTCAGAGCGGACTCTTATCAGGTGCAGGCAAGGCTCTCTGTGCTGCTGCCTGCGTCTGAATGACAATGGAGAACCACTCGCATTATGCTCTGCAGCCTCGCCCCTTGCATTCTGGACACTGCAGATTACATCTAGTGCCTTGATTTATGGACACCATTTTGGCTCCTGAGAGGGACATGAAGGGGAGTTTGGAGGCGGGTGGTGATGGTGGTGGTGGTGGTTTCCAAGGCCAGCGCCTGCATTCAGCCAAACATAATTTTGAAGGGAACCTGGTGGAGGTGTGCTTTATATGCATATGTGCGTGGGTGTAAAAGCTGTGTTTGCATGTACAGGATTTATGTGCATGGATATGTGGCTGTGCGAGTAGGAAGTCATCATTTATCATTTTGTCATGAGGTTTTCTGCACACATATTGACAGTGTCTGTTGTTGGGAGCAGTGTGCTGGCGTATCTATCGACAGTAAAAGCTTAGGATTAAAGTGGATACAACTGCACGCTCAACCTCCAGTGACCAGAGACAAAGTCATTCAATTAGAAAAAAAGAAATACATGAATAGAAAACTGGAGTGCATAGACTTTAAATATAAAACATGAAGCAAGAGTTTGCCAGCTTAATGATCTGGTGCTCTTTTCTTCTTCTTTTTTGTAATTCCTCCTCTCTACTAATTGAATCATTGCCATGTGCATCTCAGGAGATGAAATATGTTATTTGGGTGAATTATTTAAATGTAAAAAAAAAAATGTGTTAGCTAATGTAATTAACAGGGAATTATCACAGCTGCAGTTCTTTGTAGGGAAGAAGTAATTATATAATCTAACACATTAAATGAGTAAAATGAGCATCACATCTTACACTCAGGCACAGCAGGCGTTTTTGCATTCATTTCAATCAGCAGTCAGCTTTTATTGCTTCTGTATTGAGGGAAAAACAATGAAATGTCACTTTTGCAATTAAAGGGCGCTGCTCAATGTTTGTGTCTTTCACATAAATGTCTTTTCATACAGAAGGAGAGAAACGGCAAAACAAGAAAAGCGTGCAAAAGAAGCAGACCGAATGTCGAACCTTCCAACATATACAAAATTCATATTCACAATACTGTGTGCGCAAGTCATCAAGTAAAATAACCAGCAGTTCACCAAGCACGGCTCTGAAATATGTGCTTTGCAAGCAGTCTGTAATTAGTATCTTTAAAATGCATGCAGCACTCCTCCACAAAATGAAATTAGAGGAAGATTCCATTCACCTGAGCAAGATGAAACATTTTTTTTCCATTTCCAAAATGAAAGCTAAAAGCTAAATTAAGTCATATACAAGGCTAATGCCAAACCTAAGTTAATAAACCCGTGGTGCATGCATGAGGCTGTGACCTTTCTAGTCCTCCCACCCATTCACATGGGGTTGCTTTCATTCGGCAACAGCTGTGACAAAATGTAAATATACATGTAAATGTCATTCACTTATAGTCAAATCCACCATCCCTGTTTTCCCGGACTTGGTCGGTAAAATGGCCACCAGTGTGGTCTCCAAAGGCAGACAGCTTACTGATAAATGTCTCCCTGAATTAATTTCTACAGCAATGAAAACCCAAGACTTTTGCGATGAAGAGGTCTTGGAAAGTACACCGCTTGGTAAACCCTCGAAGGGAGGATGGTCTGGAACCCTCTATTTTGTTGCTTTGTAGTCCAAAGGCAATACGAGCTGTGGCTGAAAGTAGGTTTTTATACAGACTGATGTTTTGGTTCCTGCAGTTGCCAAGTGGTGAAGGGCTAAGTGGAGATAATGTGTCCTTGTAGCTCATCAGAGTGAAGGCGATGTGGGCGGCATGCTTGGTGGACAGATGGCCAAAAATCACATGAAAGATACTGCACACTGACCTTCCCGTGTTTACACGAAGAATCCACAAACAGTAGTACAAATTAACTGGAGGGTCATATTTTGGTGGACCCCTTTAGACTGTTTATGGCTCTTCAAATAAAACAGCCTCGAAAAAAATGCCATTCTGTGTTGTACACTGAATTCAGGCTATTTTAACAAGCTTATGATACTCACCTACCATGGTAAAATTAAAATAACCATTAGTGACACATTTTTTTGTGGAGTTATTTTCTCAACAGACAACACTTACAGTTAAATGCCACACTATATTCTGTAACTGGCCCAAACCTAGACATACTAAACTAGACCTTGACTTAAATTCCAACCTTAAACCTAAAACCAAACCTGAACCCTCACACTCTCTTTGAAGACAACTCTTCAATTTCCGAACACACACACACACACACACACACACACACAGGTTTGCACAGCTATTCTTGTTGGGGCACTGCACGGAATTCCATGCATGTGGACACCCTAAACAAAGCATTATCCCTAACCTTAATCATAACAAGTCAATGCCTAATCCTAACCTTAACATAACCACAATGTTAAAATCTTAGAAATGAACATCACAAATGATGTTCTGCCTCATTAGGACTTCAAGTCCTGTCAAGGTTAGTGTTTATGCAAGAAAAGGTCTTAACGAGGCAACAAATACATGAACGCACACACACACAAACACGCACAAAGGGGCACCAGACAGGACTTGGAAGGGGTCCTGGACACTGTCATGGGTCCACACGTCAAATGAGCCGGGGAGCCAAACAACAACAATAACAACAGGAGTTAGAACATATGGGGTTCTGTACCAGCTGAGAAGAGCCACTAAGGTCTCCTCTGTGTGTGTGTGTGTAGGATAATAACATTGGTGCCTAGAGAGATGGACGAAAGGAAAACATGTGGTTGAGAGAAAGAAGACAAGAGAATTAAAGTCTCTTTTCAAGCTCTTTTACTGTCTTGCCTTTTCTTTTCTTTACTTTTTAAGGTGTTCTTTGCATCTGATATTTCTGGACAACTGTCCAAATGTATTTTAGCATGGAAGCCTCATCCAGTACTAATAAAAACTGACACCAGGGTGGAAAAGACACGTGCATGCACATTAACTATCACATCTGTTTTAGCTGCTCTGGGTCTTTGCTTATTTTGAGCACATTTCGTAAAAATGTGTTCCTTCCAGAACTGAATGAATTCAGGCATCACACTGACTTTCATCCGTCTTTCTCCTGTTCGCTGAAATTATTTACTCTGCTTCGCACCAAAACCCTTTTGCCAAATGAATCATTAGAACTCACATCATTAGAATTGCCAAATATTTAGTGTCTCCAGCTTCTCAAATCAAAGTATGCTGGACTCTGTCAGACCTGACTGAGGGAGCATGTGAGTGTATACAGCTGCAGCACAAGAATGGGCGGGGACAAAAAACATTGTTCCCATCGAACTACTGAACGACCATGTTTTTGAAGCAGTTCAATTCACTTGTGAAACTTTTTGTGGGTACCTGTTTCACTTTTACTAGAGCAATGTTACCTTTGCCTCCGTCCGCCTCAAATGAGTCACTTCCTCTGTGCAGTGCAGGAATGTTGATGTCGAGACAAGCTCTAAACACCGCAAACTGAGAAATACTTAGTACTGAGCAAACTGAGAAATACTTATTTCATCAGCATTGTGTGAACTCATTTGACAGTGGTTTGAATGTGACGGACATTTGTTTGCTGCTAAATGAAAGCAGTAACTAGGAAGAGGGTGCACTGCTGTTCCTTGCTTGGAGAATAATTATTTAATCTATGTCTTATGCTACAAACAATTTACAACAAATATTGAAAACATTATTTGGTGATATAGTTACAGAAGTTTCAGCAAACAGCTGCACAGCCACTATGGCCATCCACAACATGTGAATTAAAATTCACTGTTAATGTTTGCATCCAGTATAGCCTGGTAACCAACAATACAAAAACTGGTTAACAATGGGGCTATTTGCAAGCTTTAGGAACCATCTAAACAATGGCTTTTACTTTCTAATCTAGTAGTATACTAAGTCTACATATAGAGACGCAACACTGCATAAAGTACTCAAGTTTCAGACACGTATATACAAAGAAATGGAGCTCAGACACAAACACACATAGCCTTAACTAGACATGTGCCTAAACACTAACAGTACACACTCGGACCCTTATTTGAGCTGAAAGGCCCACTTGTAATGCTATCATTCTCAAAGTCAACTTTTGCACTTTTGCTTCTATAATCCCAATTACAGAGCTCATTCAAAATGATGGATAATGCCTCTCGTGGTGCCTAGTGAAAACAATTTGGCTGCTGTACTTGTGGGTGGGGTGGAACCTAAGAGGAGCCATACACATCATTTTTCAGCTTACATTTACGGGGCTCATAAGAGCACGGGTTGTAAAGTGACTTCTGGGCGAGTTGATTTTGGCCAAAATGGGCTCTCGTTTTCCCTGAGAATGGGGACACACGTAGACATGGAGAGGGAGAGGAGAAGGGGAATAGTGTGAGGTAAGATATGAAGTCAAGAGAATCGGGAACAAACCAAATATACTCAAAGACAGGCAGGACAACAAACCACCCAGCGAGAGAAAGTAAGGATCCTGAACCACAATTGCAGACTTCAGGCTACATAATTTGGATTGAATCTTTCAACAAGAGGGTGGTGTGGTGTGGTGTGGTGTAGCCTACACACAGGGCTAGTATCACCGGGTTCCTGCTGACATGACTACTGGGAGTGTGTGGAGTAATTCCTGCAGCCATGGGGTTATACCAGGGTTTTTTGGTTTGGCACATACTGATGTTTCCACAGCACAAGGATGTTTTCATGTAATACACTTATGTTCACTCTGTGCTTTTCTTTATATGTATTTTTTTTTCTACGCTTTTGTAATTTTCCGCCCAATTGTTGAGTGAATTTTAGTGAACTTTTTAAATGTTGCAATTTATAAAAAGGCTGTCAGCTACGTTGGAACATCTAACACCCAGAGGAAAGGAGCACTTCTTGTTATTGCAAATGAAGTTTAGTAAAGACTGAAACTAAATGAAACATAAAGAAAAGGAAATAAAATCCTTCAATTATCTCGCAATGCTGAAAGAGGTCTTAATGTCCTTAATTGTTGTTTAATCCGTAACTAAATATGTTTCTTTGTTTGTTGGCAAAGCCATTCTTCAAGACTTATTCAAAGACTACAAAAAACCAAACAGTTTCTAGTTTAATGTAATTATGCACTTATACAAACATACCTTTACATACCTTATACGTTTAGTTTTAGTTGTGCAAAGACTAAACAAAACTCAGGTATCAACCATTATAGACTTATCTAATACAGACATCCCTGTCTGGTGATAAGGAAGGGCATTTATAATTGAAAATTATTATTATAATATTATTGAAATTGACAATACATTTAGGAAAAGCATATTATATGTGGCACCACTATCTCTCATCCTATTCTTCTGGATCATCTCCCCATCTCTTTGCCCAGAGACCTTATATGATGGACGTAGCCTTCTGAGCCAAGGAAGTTGCAGCACCAGTGGGCGACTCTCACTTCTCACTTGATTTCTAATGTCCTTAAACTTTTTCCCAAGGGGTTAATATTCTCTTGGAGGGAAACAGGACATGGTGCACAGCACATGAGTGGACATCAGTGTAATTGACAGCTGGTATCATCCAATAGGAGCCTATAGTTGCAAGTGACACCAGTGAACTTCTGGTTTCCAAAATGGGAACTATCCACTATCCACTATGGGAGTTTGTTTTACAGCTGGTGAACTATCTCCTGTGTTCCCCCTTAACTCTCCCATGTTCCTCTCTTTTTGACTCTCTTTTCCTTTTACTGCCCTCTAAAGCCTGTCATTACCCTCATTTTAACCCCCTTTCCTTCATTTCACCCCATCTTTCTTCCTTTTCCTGTAGGCCTTTTCTTGGGCGCCTTTATTTTTCTTCTCCATCTCGCCTTTGTTCCTCACCACTTTCTCTCCCGTATCACCACCACATTTCTCTCCTTTTACTCTCCTACTGTGACCCCCAGATTTTACTTCTCCTCTCTCCCTTCCCCATTATTACCCCCATACACACTCACTCCTGCATCCTAGTGGCCATTCCCCAGGCAGTTGGGTGCGGAGGGCGCTGGCTGGTGGGGTGATGGATGACCATTAAGGCAGCTTATTGGAAACAGTCTGATTTATGGGCAAGCACTGCCTCGGACTAATGGCTTCATTTCTTTCTGCCGCCACATGATGTCACAGCCAAGGTCACCGCGGCAACGGCCCCCCTTTGTTGTGGTTTTGCTCGCTGATGACCTGAGAGGGATGGAGAGAGCGAGAGAGAGATGAAGGAGGGGACAGGGAAGAGGTTGTGAGGTTTGTTTGTAAAAGCAGAGAGTTGATGTATGAGTGTGTGCAGGTGAAACGAGTCACATTTGCAGAAATGCTTTTTTTTTTGCAAATTTTGTTAGTTATGGAAAAAGTGTTTATCTTTCATGCACCTTTCCTTACCCTACCTCACTTGCACTTGTAGTTTTTCCCCTTGCACTCTCCTCCTGTCTTTCCTCCTTTCTCGCCTCAGTAAGGCACACACACACGCACACACAGAGCTTTATGGCCTTCCCTCAGACAGCTATTATTCACTTCTACTTTAAATGAGTGCCGTCAAATATATGGGTCCCACCATTTAGAAGCCGATCAATAAAAATGCCATTAGGGGAGGAGTAAAAAATGCTGATATTAGTGAAGCTCAAAACAAAATATTTGATTTTTCCCTCTGATAGTTAGCGAGACGGCGCTCTTGGATGAGGCTTCGAGCAGATATTAAGTCAGTGGGATTCGGGTGCTGGGCGGTTTGAAGGTGTGGCAGTCAGTTATTTACCCAGGGACGTTTATTCAAAGCTCCGTGCGATATCCCCATCTGCCAGTCAACACGAAACTCATCAGGTTACGTCTCAGGAGGTGGCAGTTATAGGTTGGAAGGCGCAGGGAGTTTTCAGAGCTGTTCTTCGATACAAATGATTTTTAAATTCTCGTGCAATATGTTAAATTAGCTTAGGAACTGTCTAGATCTTTAGATCAGTGTGTGGTGCCTCAATATCTGTGCTTTACAAGTGAATTGACTTGCACTGGTAGAACGCAGCACCCAGGTTCAGACTTGGGTGCAGCAGTAGATGCGGTAGAGCTGCCTTCTACTTAAATGGAAAAATGCAATAAAATACAGGTGTTGGAAATTGCATTCATCAGAACTAAAGTGAAAAATACAAAGTATTTCCTGAACAGCAGGGAGACAGCTGTTATCCTGTTATGTTTCAGGATTTCTTGGGTTTGTGGTTTTATACTGCCACCGCGGCAGCTGCTTGAGTTGTGGATTTGCCTGGATAAATCAGGCGACACAGGTCACTAATTTTGATGGATAAAGCTTGTGGCTGCTATGACTTCAGATTAAAACAGAATCACATGAAAGGTCTTGCTGAGCAATTTGCTGGGAGCAAGAAATGCTCATTCCTAAGCCTGAAACATCACTGAAACTGACACTGCAGCACAAGACTTGAAAAAATGCTTTGTTTTGTCCACGAAAACTGGTGTTCACATTCTTTTTTCTTTATTACTTGAATTGTGTGATGTTGGTTTCTTATTGCTATAATTTTCTACAGCATGGTGCGGTGCTGCTTTTGGTTTTCAGTGGACATATTTAGTTTTTGTCACTCTCTAGTCATGTGTTTGTGTGCCTCAGCTGTCTGTAAACGCATAGCCGTGTGTGTGCTTTCTGAGATTAGCTCCGCTTTTTTTCCACGTACCGTTCCACGAGCATAGATGGATGCAGGGAAAACCTTTGCGCCTGTTTGTTTTGTTTAGGTGAGTTTGAGCACCTTGGCTCTGTGCAAATACAGGCGTCTGACATCATTGGTGATTTATTTACCGACAACAGACGTTCAGTATGGACCACCAGGTGCTGGAAACTAGAGATCCTCAGTCTCTCGCAAACACTCAAATTTGTACTGGCATCACGGTGGATGCCTTGTTTAGGCAGTCACTATGAATGAACTCACTCACAACGTTATTTTAACTACAGTATGACCAATATGACTAATAGGCTGAATAAGCTGTTATCTCCTTGATCCTTCTACTATTATTTTTTTTTATGCTTAATTATTGATTTATTTTGCACAATGAAGAAATTTCTGCTGCAGCATGAGTATGAAAATATTTATGTTAATTTCACTACAGAAGTATTAGCACTGCTGATATATCTGGATATCAAATATTGGCAAAAAGTCCAATATCGTGCATCCCTACTTGCTCTTTTAACGACCCCTTAGTCAATAGCATGTGACACTTACCTAAATACAATTTCTTGGTTCATTAGTACTTCATTTTGTGAAACCGATATCATTTTTAGCCCTCTAAAACCCAATCAATGCCATTTACATTCACACTTAATAATCACACACATATACATTCATTAGAATGTGCTGCACAACATTCACTGTGGATGTTGGCTCATGAAGTGTGTATCAAGTATCAAGTATCAAGTCATTTTTCACACCCCATTTATGACATTAGTATTTATCTCTTGGGAAAGTTTGTCTTTGCAGAGTTGCACTCCATATTTTATGATTATTTAAAAACATGGACCACACATGCACCACATGTCATGCCTTGTAAAATGACATGTATCTTGGCTGATGATGAAGACACAAATTAAACAAATTGCTCTCTCATTTCCAGCTCAAAAAACAAAAACAAAATTGAACTTGTGCACAAAGGTTGTGTTCGCCCATGACTAATTTACTTCAGTACACAGCTGGCTTTACATAAAAACAGCTAATTATGTTGAAAAACTTAATCGACAGTGGCACAATAATTCAAATGTTCCTCTTAGAGAGTAACATAAAATAACTTGGACTGGTCCAAGTGTTTGATATGCAAGTTCTAAACCAAACCCAATGTTTTAAAAGTATCCCTTTAAGAATCTGTCCATGAACTGGAGTGATGGTAAACGAGCACAACAGGGAAAAAAAACAAACGAACTCCAGGATGAGGATGTTTCTCTTTCCTCTGTCGGCTGATGTATGTGGAAAACAACATACGTGTACAGCATATACCTCGCATGTGTAGGTGTGGCTGCAGGCTGGAGCCACAGACCAGGCAACAACACACACCCTTAAATCTCAGGCTGCCGCCCACCAAGCAATCCTCCGTGCCGGCACAGTGGCTCACTCGTGATTTATGATGAATCCCTCTCTCAATTTGTCACTGATGGCAGGAATGTATAATTCAGAACATTTTCTATTTTGCTGTGTGTTGGTTCCCTCTTTTCACCCCCACCCCATCCAATATCACTACACACACCCACACTTCTCTTGCTTTATTAATTTGCTGCATGAACAGAAAATGTTGCGCATGTTTTTCATGAAAATAGTTCTTATTACATGATGGACTTTTCTTGAAATAAGACAACATTTCTGTCTGTATGAAATGTTTAATTTGAGTGAATGAGTCCTTACTTCAGTGTGTGTGTGTGTGTGTGTGTGTGTGTGTGTGAGAGAGAGGGAGAGATAGAGAGAGATAGTGAGATAAATGTTTTCTAAATTCATGTTAACATGGAAGACATTTTAACAGTGAACATCATCAGAGGTTTCCTCACCAGTGATGCCTGTTCACCTGCTCAGTGTGAAAGGAGAAAAGGGTTGAAAATCCATGCATCAAGTTTTGTTTTTTTCGGCCCACAAATCAAGACTGTAAACCATTATTTATTTTTTATTTGTTTAATTTTGTTATTTTGTTTCTTAAGCACTTGGTTAAGGTAAGCCAAGAGTGTTTTTAGTCAACAGTGACTTGACCAGTGACACGTTATATATGCTAGAAGAGCGCAGCACTTCCATTACTTAAACATTACAACTCTACATAATCCTGGCAGGAATTTCCCCAAAGTGGATTTTGCAAAGCAAATAACTAATATACTGTATAAACACACAAGAGACTGCAGGGTTTGTGTCACAATCTCGATTGTAAAGCGCACATTGATCGAAACAATATCACAATCTCGACCTTCGAAAGCAAAGGTGGAATCGAGGATTCAACCACGCCCCCAGTGTGACCTCCTGCAGGCGTGCCAGAGGGAAAAAAACAGTGGTGTAATTATAGCCATTGTAGCACGATTACACGTTACCTCCTCCCGTTAACCTGAAGCTGCTGCTAACTAATAGTAATCATGGCAGCTGCCCATTTGGGCGACAGATTGACCAAATTCAAACCACGGTGTGTAAGCTATGTTATGTGCATGTAGAGCAAAAGATCGTGAATTGAATCGAATTGTGACTTAAAATTTAAAAAATGTAATCAAATCAAGGATTTGGAGAATCATGACACCCCTCTTTTT